>NC_057800.1:621975424-622108991 GCF_018294505.1 Triticum aestivum
CATGAACACGGGCATGGGCGATGGCGCTGGCATGTACACGAGCTCGCGCAGGTCCGTGGAGACCTCGCTGACGCCCACGGCTTCCAGCTCTGCGGTAGTGCTCGATGACCAACCTGTCAATGCTACGGGGATGGTCGCTGGCCCGGGCACGGGGATGGGAGTTGGGACGGGAGCGGGGGAAGCAACCGTCGCGGCCAGCTCATTCTCTGTCATGTCCATGAGGCCCCATTCCTCCTTATTTTCTATTTCCTCCGGCTCGGAGTCGACTTTACCAAACTTGAAGACTAGTGGCAGATTATCATTCTACGCCATGGCGGTGGAGGTCTGCAAGGGGAAGGCGAACAGTAAGGCCGCCCGTATTAAACAGCGGCTCGGGTGCCATTAATGGAGAGGAAGGTGGGCGACCATGGAAGTCAAAGGGCTCGCTTCCCAATGAGCCTGCGCAGCATACAACTCGCACCCTTCCCGGTGAGCCTGCGCATTAGAGGACAGCTTCACGCCTCTTGGTCAGCCTGTGCACCGGACTGCGCTCACACGCGTCCGGTTGAGTCAAGGTCAAGCAGCTGTCCACACGACACCTCCTACAACCATTAAAACCAAGACACGTGGCGTCACGTGAATGGCTAACAGAATGAACACGGTGTGAATTATACAAACGTTTGAGATATTAAAGTGGCAGCTATTTTTTCAAAATACCTTTGTTGGCTGTCATTATTCGAGTGTGCCTTCTCTCAAAATGGACACGGAAAATACCACATCATGTCGGGTGCCATTCCATGATAGCATGCCAAGCTTCATGAATTTCAGACGAGTTTTGGATTTACTAGAATTTAAAAACCAGGCATCTCAATGTTTTGTCGGCAATCAACGGTGCCTTGGTGTTTGAAATTCATTCCAATTTCTTGCATGGGACCTAAGCATGCACCCAAGGACACAAATTTGATTTTTCAACCAATTTATGTGCACTGGAGCATGTGCATATAATTCAAATTTGAATTATGCACATAAATGCATTGAAAACTCAGTTAATGCATAAAAATGTCCAAAAGAACCCCATAAAATCACAAAAATTGACACAACACTCCTGTTGTTCTATGTTGACACGAGATTTTTTTTGGAAACAATAAGAGGCAGTGGATATTGTTTCATCCCTAAAGGTGGGACGTTCCCTATCGAAACCATGATGCTTGTTGTGAGAAGCATATACCCAAACCTGCCCCAAACGGGATTTTTTTACCACGGCATGTTGATGCCGCTCCATGAAAGCATGCCAAGTTTCATGAATTTCGGACGAGTTTTGGATTTACTAGAATTTAAAAATGAGGCATCTCAATGTTTTCCCGGCAATCAACGATGCCCTGGTGTTTGAAATTCGTTCCCATTTCTTGCATGGGACCTAAGCATGCACCCAAGGACACAGATTTGATTTTTCAACCAATTTATATGCACTGGAGCATGTGCATGCAGTTCAAATTTGAATTATGCACATAAATGCATTGAAAACTCAGTTAATGCATAAAAATGTCCAAACGAATCCCGAAAAATCCCAAAAAATTGACACAACACTCCTGTTGTTCTATGTTGACACGAGAACTGTTCTGAAAGCAATAAGAGGCAATGGATATCGTTTCGTCCTCAAAGGTGGGACGTTCCCTACCGAAACCATCATGCTTGTTGTGAGAAGCTCTGGTTTGTGAGAAGCATATACCCGAACCTGCCCCAAATGGGAAAAAAAATTTGACACGGCATGTTGATGCCGCTCCATGATAGCATCCCAAGTTTCATGAATTTCATACGAGTTTTGGATTTACTAGAATTTAAAAACCAGGCATCTCAACATTTTGCCGACAATCAACAATGCCCTGGTGTTCAAATTTGAATTATGCACGTAAAATGCCTAGAAAACCCAGTTAATGCATAAAAAAGGCCAAACGAACCCCGAAAAATTACAAGATTGAACACAACACTCCTGTTGTTCTATGTTGACACTAGAAATATTTTGAAAGCAATAAGAGGCAACAAATATCGTCCCGTCCCCAAAGGTGGTACGTTCCCTATCGAAACCATCATGCTTGTTATGAGAAGCTCTGGTTTGTGAGAAGCTTATACCCGAACCTGCCCCAAATGGGACAAAATTTTCACCACGGCATGTTGATGCCGCTCCATGATAGGATGCCACGAGTTTTGGATTTACTAGAATTTAAAAACCAGGCATCTCAACGTTTTTCTGGCAATCAACAGCGCCCTGGTGTTTGAATTTCATTCCCATCTCTTGCATGGGACCTAGAAATTCACCCAAGGACACACATGTGATTTTTCAACCAACTTGGTGCATTGGAGCATGTGATTGTAGTTCAAATTTGAATTATGAACATAAAATGCCTAGAAAACCTAGTTAATGTATAAAAAAGGCCAAACGAACCCCGGAAAATTCCAAGATTGAACACAACACCCCTGTTGTTCCATGTTGACACTAGAATTTTTTTGAAAGCAATAAGAGGCAACGGATATCGTCCCGTCACCAAAGGTGGTACATTCCCTATCGAAACCATCATGCTTGTTGTGAGAAGCTCTAGTTTGTGAGAAGCTTATACCCGAACCTGCCCCAAATGGGACAAAATTTTCACCAGGGCATGTTGATGCTACTCCATGATAGCATGCCAAGTTTCATGAATTTCATACGAGTTTTGGATTTACTAGAATTTAAAAACCAGGCATCTCAATGTTTTGCCGGCAATCAAGAGTGCCATGGCGTTTGAATTTCATTCCCATCTCTTACATGGGACCTAGAAATTCATCCAAGGACACACATGTGATTTTTCAACCAACTTTGGTGCATTGGAGCATGTGCTTGTAGTTCAAATTTGAATTATGCACATAAAATGCCTAGAAAACCCAGTTAATGTATAAAAAAGGCCAAACGAACCCCGAAAAATTCATTCTCGTTTCTTCCATGGGACCTAAGCATGCAATGAAGGACACATATTTGATTTTTCAACCAATTTGTATGCACCGGAGCATGTGCATGTAGTTTAATTTTGAATTGTGCACCTGAAATGGCTAGAAAACCAGTTTAATGTATGAAATGTCCAAACGAACCCTGAATAATTCCAATTCTTTTATGACACACATACAGTCGCATGTTCACTACAGGTAAAAGGTCTAGCAATTAAAACACCGTCCATTGCCGTTGTGACCCCATTTTGTAATTCAAATCAAGTAGATCCCACACAGTTTATTCTCACCAACCATGTGAGATGTAGTACAAAATATCTTGGAGCACCGTCGGTGTATAGTACGCCTATGGCTTATGCGAGAAGGTGCGTCGGCTATAGTCCACAGCCGGCGTGTCAAGCACACTAGCTCGCTCCCCCAAAACTCCCGCCTCTGCATCCCTTGCAATCTTGAAAGTATCTAACGCCTGGAAGGTTTTAATGTTTGATAGCACATGATTAGTATGTGCGGACCGTGTGTGATGTTTGTTAGTCCTGCTCTACTTCAGTCCCTTGATTCAAATTTTCAGTAGCCCCAGCATTTTACTCCCGCCTCTTCATCCCTCGCAATCTCAAAAATATCTGCTCGCCCTTGATCCAAAATTTTAGTAGCCCCGCCTTGTTACTCCTGCCCAGTAAAATTTTCAGTTGCCGTAGTATTTCCTCAAACACAACCTCCACTCACACAGACACACACAACCCTCGAAACCATTGGTAGGTCGCCGCCATCGCCGGCGCCTCCATCCTCATCCTATGCCTGTGTGCCGGGAATCTCGAGTGGCCAATGGCCAAAAAGAGGTTTATCGCGGCCTTTTTGCCCGAAGCCGGCGAGGTGGCCACCGAGGTGTTCCCATCGTCCTCCGCAGGCCCGATCCGCCGTTGCCGGTCCCCCGATCCGCCCGCCGCCGCGCCCCTACATCGGTTCGAGGACTTCCCCGTCGTCCCTCGGACCTAGCAGCCGACGAGGTCCTACTTTGGGGTCCGGCAGCGGCGGTGGGGGATGTGGGTCGCCGATATTACAGATCGAGAGACCCACACCCGTCGGTGGCTCGGTAGCTTGCACATGGCCGAGATCGCGGCCATGGAGTACGACCGCTGGCAGGTCCGCTACCACGGTGTGGCGGCTAGGCGCAATTTTCCCTTCGGCACATGTCTGATCCACCTAATTCCTTTAGAGCCAGGGGTGGTGAGCTCGGCTATGGCGTGGGAGGACTGCGAGGCATGGGAGCGTCTCGAGGCCAAGGCCGCCGATGAGGCCTACATGCAAGAGCTCCGCCAGCAGCACCCGGAGCTCATGGAGGCGGAGCGGGCAATCTTTACCCGCACGGAGGGCGGCGAGGTTACTGCACTCTCCTACGATGACGAGGTCGAAGGCGGCGAGGACGACGGCGCGGAGGGCGGCGAGGTTATCACGCTCTCCTCTGATGACGAGGTCGAAGGAGGCGACAAGGACGGCGGCGCGGAGGGCGTCGAGGTGGGCCCCGAGGACGAGGAGATCGATGTCGACAAGTGGAGTAGTGCCTTCACCAACGACCCCGGCGACGGTACTGGCCCAGACCCGGCTCACGGCACACCGTACATGACGAGGAAGGATTGGCTCGACCTCTACTTCGACCGAAAGTAGTTTAGCTTAGTTTACATTTATGTTTTATGTTCGGTTATGCAAAACTATCTATGTTTATGTTTGAATGCATGCTACTTTCGGTTGATCTTGCTTTGAACTTGATCAAATTGAAGTTTACAACCTTAAGTTTAGGGGTTCGACTAGAAAAGGCCAAAAATTGCTGGAGTATATATATATATATATATATATATATATCCACTAATGATTTTAGTCCTTTAACTTTTTAAGGATCGCCTAGAGATGTCCTTATGACTTGTTTATTTCAGTTCTTCACAATGTGATGCTCTATATGTGCAATTATTTGCTGTGCAGTTCAATTTCATCAATTACAGTTTCAACAATACCACTATGAATTACGATATTTGGTTGCTATTAAGGATATTGCAGTTAACATGCCTTTTCGTTTTTCAATTGTTGTTTAGCAACATGCATTGTACTGAATGACTAAATATGCAATCCCAGGCTACATAGCAACAAGGAAGAGTGTTACCTTAATGTTCTGATGATGTCTAGATATACATGTAATAAAATCTTATATAATGGGATGGATGGAGTGTTGTACTACATCATTTTTAAATTGTTGTTTAGATTCTAATATTAACTTGGTGCTTCTAGGTACATATATCATTGCGAAAGATCCACACCTCGACCCTTTCTGCGTATGGGGCAATGAGATATTCATGGACCAGCATCAAGTGAGGAAATTGATAAATATTGTTACTAAAATGGGTCAAAAGATGTCAATTGAACTATTTGTTTACACTTTATGCAAGACAACAGTGAACTGTAGGATGGTAAGTAAGAACCCTGTAGCCTTCTTTTTACTGCCCATAATGAGTTTTGTTAGATGACAATATCTGAATCTTTTTTCTTTTGCAGTGGATCCTGAAGCAGTTTACTCAAGATTACCTCTCAAACTACATGATTGGCGTCCGGCCATCACAAGGGGTTGGACTAGAGTCCTGCATGCCTTCTGCATCCAGGAGAGCACAATAGGGCCATTCTGCTCCACCTTGTTCAACAACTGGAATGTTTGTCGCCTCTTTCTTTACCATATGTAATAGTACAAGTATAGAACCCTGGCACATCATTCTTTATTTGGTGCTTCTGTAATTCTTAAACATATGTACCTGTGAATCGAATAATGCATTGGTTGTTTGAACCTGATGGATATGAATAAAGCTATAGCCCACTTTCAAGTTTAAATTAGGTACAATTTTAAATAGCAGCAATTAAATTAGGGCGAAATTATGTTGTGCAGGTCATTACGGCACACACGGTTGGTAAAACACAAACTTTTGCGATATACACCATAACCCGAGATGGTTCACAGAGAGGAAACGTGTGCAAGCATGCACACAGTTGCCGTTTGCAAAGCGTGTGTGATGTCAGACACTATCACATACGGTGCAGGAAAACTAAATGTGTG
This sequence comes from Triticum aestivum, assembly GCF_018294505.1. Classification (NCBI taxonomy): domain Eukaryota; kingdom Viridiplantae; phylum Streptophyta; class Magnoliopsida; order Poales; family Poaceae; genus Triticum; species Triticum aestivum. The sequence goes on from NC_057800.1 coordinate 621,981,471, forward strand.
TGATTCTCTACCTATCGTACACGGTTTATAATCATGAACTGTTTGTGATGTGCCAGGCATTGTAAATCTCCCGTGCCTAGAATCTGTCTAGAAAACTATTGTGCCTGGAATCTGCCTAGTTTTAGGCAGAACTACAAAACTCCGACTGCGATGGCAATGCGAGCACAAACGAGTGCCAATGATGAAGCATTTGGGATATTCGAGATACCGGAAACGGTTATACATGGACAACTGTATGCATCAAGGCTCCCTATCCCCGACGGTTTCTGGGTCGTGTGGGAAGGACCCCCCTATCGCCCACACTCACTTGGAGACAGTTCCATATGTCGTCGCGGAAAGGGGTTAAAAACCGTTTGTTTAGGACCGACGCGCATCGGTGATTCCTTTGACTATGAGATTATGCAACTCCCGAATACCGGAGGAACACCTTGTGTGCTATCAAACGAGGTAGAAATCAAGAAGGAGCATCAAGTGTTGATGGTTAACAAGACCACTAGTTTCAAGAAAAAGGGCAAAGGGAAGAAAGGGAACTTCAAGAAGAATAACAAGCAAGTTGCTGCTCCCGGGAAGAAGACCAAGTATGGACCTAAGCCTGAAACTGAGTGCTTCTACTACAAAGGGACTGGTCACTGGAAGCGGAACTGCCCCAAGTATTTGGCGGATAGGAAAGATGGCATAGTGAAAGTTATATTTGATATACATGTTATTGATGTGTACCTTACTAGTGCTTGTAGTAGCGCCTGGGTATTTGATACTGGTTCTGTTGCTCATATTTGCAACTCGAAACAGGGGCTATGGATTAAATGAAGTTGGCTAAGGACGAGGTGATGATGCGCATTGGAAATGGTTCCAAGGTCGTTGTGATCGCCGTCGGCACGCTACCTCTGCATCTACCTTCGGGGTTAGTTTTAGACCTGAATAAATGTTATTTGGTGCCAGCATTGAGCATGAACACTATATCTAGATCATGTTTGATGCAAGACGGTTATTCATTTAAATCAGAGAATAATGGTTGTTCTATTTATATGAGTAATATCTTTCATGGTCATGCACCCTTGATGAGTGGTCTACTTTTGTTGAATCTCGATCGTAGTGATACACATATTTAGAATATTGAAGCCAAAAGATGCAAAGTTAATAATGATAGTGCAACATATTAGTGGCACTGCCATTTAGGTCATATTGGTGTAAAGCACATGAATTAACTCCATGCTGATGGGCTTTTGGAATCACTTGATTATGAATCATTTGATGCTTGCGAACCATGCCTCATGGGCAAGATGACTAAGACTCCATTCTCCGGAACAATGGAGTGAAGGAAATATGCCCTAGAGGCAATAATAAAGTTATTATTTATATTTCCTTATATCATGATAAATGTTTATTATTCATGCTAGAATTGTATTAACCGGAAACTTAGTACATGTGTGAATACATAGACAAACAGAGAGTCACTAGTATGCCTCTACTTGACTAGCTCATTGAATCAATGATGGTTATGTTTCCTGCCATAAACATGAGTTGTCATTTGATTAACGGGATCACATCATTATAGAATTATGTGATTGACTTGATCCATCCGTTATCTTAGCATGATGAACGTTTAGTTTGTTGCTATTGCTTTCTCCATAACTTATACATGTTCCTATGACTATGAGATCATGCAACTCCCAAATATCGGAGGAACACTTTGTGTTCTATCAAACGTCACAACGTAACTGGGTGACTATAAAGATGCTCTACAGCTGTCTCCGATGGTGTTTGTTGAGTTGGCATAGATCGAGATTAGGATATGTCACTCCGAGTATTGGAGAGGTATCTCTGGGCCCTCTCGGTAATGCACATCACTATAAGCCTTGCAAGCAATGTGACTAATGAGTTAGTTATGGGAGGATGCATTACATAACGAGTAAAGAGACTTGCCGGTAACAAGATTGAACTAGGTATTGAGATACCGACGATCGAATCTTGGGCAAGTAACATACTGATGACAAAGGGAACAACGTATGTTGTTATGCGGTTTGACCGATAAAGATCTTCGTAGAATATGTAGGAACCAATATGAGCATCCAGGTTCCGCTATTGGTTATTGACCAGAGATGAGTCTCAGTCATGTCTACATAGTTCTCAAACCCATAGGGTCCGCACGCTTAACGTTCTGTGATGATTTGTATTATGAGTTATGTGATTTGATGACCGAAGTTTGTTCGGAGTCCCTGATGAGATCGGGGACATGACGAGGAGTCTCGAAATGGTCGAGACGTGAAGATCAATATATTGTAAGGCTATATTCGGACATCGGAAATGGTCTCGAAATGGTATGCATGCTTATGTGAAAAAGTTTCAACCTAATAAGCTCAAACCCAAATCGGAGAAGTGTGTCTTCATAGGATACCCAAAAGAAACTGTTGGGTACACCTTCTAGCACAGATCCGAAAGGCAAGATCTTTGTTGCTAAGAGTGGGTCCTTTCTAGAGAAGGAGTTTCTCTCAAAAGAAGTGAGTGGGAGGAAAGTAGAACTTGACGAGGTAATTGTACCTTCTCCCTTATTGGAAAGTAGTTCATCACTGAAATCAGTTCCAGTGATTCCTACACCAGTAAGTGAGGAAGCTAATGATGATGATCATGAAACTTCTGATCAAGTTACTACCGAACCTCGTAGGTCAACCAGAGTAAAATCCGCACCAAAGTGGTATGGTAATCCTGTTCTGGAAGTCATGTTACTTGACCATGACGAACCTACAAACTATGAGGAAGCGATGATGAGCCCAGATTCTGCAAAATGGCTTGAGGCCATGAAATCTGAGATGGAATCCATGTACGAGAACAAAGTGTGGACTTTGGTTGACTTTCCCGATGATCGGCAGGCCATTGAGAATAAATGGATCTTCAAGAAGAAGACGGACGCTGATAGTAGTGTTACTATCTACAAAGCTCGAATTGTCGCACAATGTTTTCGACAAGTTCAAGGTGTTGACTACGATGAGATTTTCTCACTCGTATCGATGCTTAAAAGTCCTGTCCGAATCATGTTAGCAGTTGCCGCATTTTATGAAATCTAGCAAATGGATGTCAAAACCGCATTCCTTAATGGAAGAAGAGTTGTATATGATGCAACCAGATGGTCTTGTCGATCCTAAAGGTGCTAACAAGGTAAGCAAGCTCCAACGATCCATCTATGGACTGGTGCAAGCATCTCGGAGTTAGAATATATGCTTTGATAAAGTGATCAAAGCATATGGTTTTATACAGACTTGCAGTGAAGTATGTATTTACAAGAAAGTGAGTGGGCGCACTACAACATTTCTGATAAGTATATGTGAATGACATATTGTTGATCAGAAATAATGTAGAATTTTCTGGAAAGCATAAAGGTGCGTTTGAAAGGAGTTTTTCAAAGAAAGACCTCGGTGAAGCTACTTACATATTGAGCATCAAGATCTATAGAGATAGATCAAAACGCTTGATATATTTTTCAATGAGTACATACCTTGACAAGTTTTTGAAGTAGTTTAAAATGGAACAGTCAAAGAAAGAGTTCTTGTCTGTATTGTAAGGTGTGAAGTTGAGTAAGACTCAAAGCCCGACCACTGAGGGAGTCCTAGATTAGGGGGTCCTCGGACAGCCGGACTATATACTTTGGCCGAACTGTTGGACTATGAAGATACAAGATTGAAGACTTCTTCTCATGTCCGGGTGGGACTCTCCTTTGCGTGGAAGGCAAGCTTGGCAATTCGGATATGTAAATCTCCTCCCTTGTAACCGACTCTGTGTAACCCTAGCCCCCTCTGGTGTCTATATAAACCGGAGGGTTTAGTCCGTAGGACAACAACAACAATCATAATCATAGGCTAGCTTCTAGGGTTTAGCCTCTATGATCTCGTGGTAGATCAACTCTTGTAATACTCATATCATCAAGATCAATCAAGCAGGACGTAGGGTATTACCTCCCTCGAGAGGGCCCGAACCTGGTTAAACATTGTGTCCCCTGCCTCCTGTTACCATCCGCCTTAGATGCACAGTTCGGGACCCCCTACCCGAGATCCGCCGGTTTTGACACCGACATTGGTGCTTTCATTGAGAGTTTCGCTGTGTCATCGCCATAAGGCTTGATGGCTCCTTCGATCATCGGCAATGATGTGATCCAGGGTGAGGTTTTTCTCCCCGGACAGATCTTCGTGTTCGGCAGCTTTGTACTGCGGGCCAACTCGCTTGGCCATCTGGAGCAGGTCGAGAGCTACGCCCCCGGCCATCAGGTCAGGTTTGGAAGCTTAAACTACACTGCCGACATCCACGGAGACTTGATCTTCGATGGATTCGAGCCCATGTCAGGTGCGCCGCACAGTCTCGACAAGCACGACTTTGCTCTGCCATCGGACGGTGTTCGGGAGATCACACCTGTGGCTACTCCGGCCTTCGATCCGGAGCAGATCATGCCGTCCGAGGACGTGTGGATAGACCCGCCACAGAGGCCGCACACTCAGCGGCAATAGAGCCGAATACTGACTTCACTCCCTATGAGACCTGTGTTGCCGGACCCTTGGATTCATCCCCGGCCACAGGCTCTAAACCACCCGCGTCCGTGCCTATCGAATCTGATTGGGCACCGATCATGGAGTTCACCTCCACGGATATCTTTCAGCACTCGCCCTTGAGCGACTTGCTAAACTCATTGAAATCTCTCTCCTTGTCAGGAGACTCTTGGCCGAACTATGTCCGGCTTGAGTGGGAAGCGGACGACGAAGAAACTCATTCCCCACCCACCACCCACTTAATAGCCACTGTCGACAACTTAACCGTCATGCTTGATTTCGGCTCCGAAGACATCGACGGTATGGACGACGATTAAGAAGAGCAGGAACCACCGCCCACAGGGCGCTGGACCACCACCTCATCATATGATATATACATGGTGGACACCCCCAAAGAAAGCGATGGCAATAAGGCAACAGAGGATAATCCCTCCGAGAAGCAACCTAAGCACCGGCGTCAACGGCGCCGCTCTAAGCCCCGCCATAGCAAAAATGGCGATACTGGCACAAGAGAGAATAACGCTGCGGGTAGCGCCGAAGACGAATACAATCCCCTTCAGCCAGGCCTCGAGCGGGAGGATGGGCAAGCCAGACCTAAGGAGCAGGCAGCAGGCGGAGAATCAGAGGATGACAATTACATGCCTCTCTCCGAAGGCGAGGTGAGCCTCGGCGATGACTAATTTATCATGCCTGAGGATCCCGCCGAATAGGAGCCCTTCAAGCGCCGGCTTATAGCTACAGCAAAAACTTGAAGAAAAAGAAACAGCAGCTTCAAGCTGACCAAGATCTGCTAGCGGATAGATGGACTGAGGTCCTGACGGCCGAGGAGTACGAACTCGAGCACCCAACCAAAAGTTATCCAAAACGCAGGCTGCTACCCCAACTCAAGGAGGAAGCATTAAAGCCTACGCTCCCAGCGTATGATGCGGCTGACTGACCACCGTGGCCGAGACAAAGCGGCATATCAGGCCGATCTCCAGCCCGCACCCCGTCGCCAGTTATACGAAAATTCCAAGGCCCGGGGTTACACGCAGGACCTGCGAGACGTATTGGAAAACAAGGGAGAACATGCAAGATCGATCTACGAATCATGGGAGCGCGCCCCAACGCATGACGACAACCGTCGCGCCGGATATACTAAAAGAAAATCCGGCTGGGCCGAACATAGAAAACAAGACTCGTATGAACAACGTCGTGATATAGCCCAGCACAAAGGCGCCGCACACCCCCTATGATTCACCGATGAAGTAATGGACCATGAATTCCCAGAAGGGTTTAAACCCGTGAATATTGAATCATATGACGGCACTACAGACCCCGCGGTATGGATAGAGGATTTCTTCCTCCACATTCACATGGCCCGCGGGGATGATCTACATGCCATTAAGTATCTCCCGCTAAAACTCACGGGGCCGGCTCGGCATTAGCTAAATAGCTTGCCGGCAAACTCCATTGGAAGTTGGGAGAACCTGGCAGACGCATTCCTGGACAACTTCCAGGGCACTTATGTGCAACCACCGGATGCTGACGACTTAAGTCACATAACACAACAGCCCGGAGAGTCAGGCAGGAAATTCTGGACTCGGTTCCTAACTAAAAAGAACCAAATTGTTGACTGTCCGGATGCCGAAGCCCTAGCGTCCTTTAAACATAACATCCATGACGAGTGGCTCGCCCGACATCTCGGCCAAGAAAAGCCAAAATCCATGGCAGCCCTCACGGCACTCATGACCCACTTTTGCGCGGGCGAAGATAGCTGGTTGGCCCGTAGCAACAACACAGCAAGCAACCCTGGCACATCAGAAGCCGGAGATAGCAACGGCAAACCCCGACGCAACAAACACAAGCACCGCAAAAGGGTGAAAACACTGAAGATACGGCAGTCAATGCCGGATTTAGGGGCTCTAAGTCCAGTCAGCGGAATGGGCCACTCAAAAATGTCAATCCGGGTCCGTCCATCCTGGACCGCATACTGGACCGCCCATGCCAAATTCATGGCACCCCAGAAACACCAGCCAATCATACTAATAGAGAGTGCTGGGTCTTTAAACAAGTCGACAGGTCAGGTGCCAAAAACAAAGATAAGGGATCTCAAAGCGACGATGGAGACAAGGAGCCCAGCTCACCGAGTACAGGAGGGCAGAAGAAACTTCCCCCGCAAACCCAAACAATGAACATGGTAAACGGCACCTACACTCCCAACCCGGACTGAATACACACCCTCAGGGATGTCGACTTAACGGAACTAGTCGTCCCACAATATAAACTGGGGCCGATCACCTTCAACCACACAGATCGTCCGGTTAACACCACTCAAGGCAATCCAGCCGCACTAGTCCTCGACCCAATAATTGATGGGTTCCACCTCACATGAGTCCTTATGGACGGAGGTAGCAGTCTAAACCTGCTTTACCAGGACACAGTGTGCAAGATGGGCATCGATCATTCGGTGATCAAGCCCACTACAACCACCCTCAGAGGTATTATACCAGGTGTGGAGGCCAGCTGTGCAGGCTCCATCGCCCTGGAGGTAGTCTTTGGATCACCAGACAATTACCGTGCCGAAGAGTTAATCTTTGATATCGTCCCCTTTCGCAGTGATTATCAGGCACTGCTCGGACGAACCGTGTTCGCTCGATTCAACGTAGTGCCACATTATGCCTACCGTAAGCTCAAGATGCCCGGTCCGCGCGGCGTCATCACGGTTAATGGCAAGGCCGAACTTTCCCTTGGCACCGAGGAGTATACCGCTGCCTTAACTGCAGAAGCTACAAGTGGCACCTTCCAACCGAACCTCGAGTCGACGGCCCGATTCTCGGACACCGCCAAAGGACTTCAAACTACTTAGCGGTAGGATAGCCCGGCTCGTCCAGAGCTCAATTAAACACTCCGGCGAGGGCCAGGACAGGCCACATACCGCGGCCCAACCGCTCTGCAGCGCACAAGCATTTCTTACATTTTGTTTGCAGGTTCAACTTTGCGCAGACCAGGACTGGCGATATGGAAGCAGCTCGAACACATAAGGGAATCCTTATATATTCCCCACGATGACCATCCGACTATACTCCGGATCCACACACAGCTTCTTCCCCCCTGGTCTAAGCAGGTTCCACAGTCATATTTCTTTTCCATCACATTACATGTACTCACATGCATCGACGCACTACTCAAATACAACATGTGGATTATACAATACTTATCTACTATTATTTCTTGTTGAAATTCTTTTGTCAAGTGGCATCCACACACCGCGACAAATATGCCAGGGGCTTTGTTTTACCCATAATACGGCAATCAAGTCCGAACACCTTCATGGAAGTTTGGCACCCCGAACTTATAACAATTATATGCATCAGCTCCGAATCATGTCTTGGGTCAATAGTTGGGTTTGCCCGGCTCCCATGTTTTGGTACCTTATGTTCTGCTATATTGGCTAAGGTAGCACTGGGAGAACTACTGCGATTGTATCCGGTTCTTCCGGACGAGCACCTCAGTAGAGAAAGCTGAAAACTGACTGTCATAATGTGGCAAGAGCTGGTCAGCTGTTCGAGAGGTTGTAAAATATTTAAGGATTTTTTCCGCATAATGCCATAACCAATGCAGCGTGCGGTGGATCGGCTTTCTTCCGATCAGGTGCTTATATAGCCCCTTGTGTGGTCTTCCGAACACCAGGGGCTGTGCCTACATTACTTTTCTAAAGCTCCTATGGCTAAGTGAGAGCGATAAAGCCCTATAGTCCGATTGCCTGGTTCTTTGTGCTGAACACCTCCTTCGAAGGGCCCAAAACTGGGATAAAGAGTGATCAGGTTTATCCCGAACACCCCCGTACTTCCTACGTGTGGGCAGAAGCCGATGACTGGCCAACTCTCAAGATTAATATATATAAAACGGCCACGCAAGAGGATAAACTTTTATATAAAAGGCAATAAATGATAGAAATGACCTTGTTCAACATTACAAAGGACAACATGATTGTATTCATGGAAATATAACATCCTTGGTGCATTGCTCTGCCGCTAGGCAGGATCCTTTTAGGACACTTTCATAATATAATTCGGGCTTGCGGTGTTCCTTCCCCTCTGGCGGTCCCTCGGTCATTAGCTTTTCAGCATCCATCTTCCCCCAGTGCACCTTTGCACGGGCGAAGGCCATTCGTGCACCCTCTATGCAGACCAACCGCTTGATGACGTGAAGTCGAGGGCAGGCACACACAAGCCGCTTCACGAGCCCGAAGTAGCCGCCTGGAATCGGCTCGGCAGGCCATAGCAAGATAATTAAATCCTTCATGGCTAGTTCAGCCGCCTTATGCCGTTCGATCAGTTGTTTCAGTTGGTCGGCAAAAGGCGCCAGATACCGCGACCAGAAGAGCTTATCCGCAGTGTTCCCTTCTTCGGCTCGGTAGAATTGGGCGGCATCCGATATGCTGCGGGGCAGTCCCGCAAATACCCTTGGAGAAATCCGAACTCAAAATTAGAAACATGATTTTCTCCTATACTTGCTTTACATGAAAAAGCCTTACACGCCGCGGTCGTCCTTGCCTCTTAGATCTCCAGTAGGGCGCCTTGGGTTTCCCCCTGGGCATCGCGTGCGGCTTGATGAGCCCTGGCGAGTTCGGATTCTTTCTCCGATAAACTCTGTTCCAAGGTCTCACATTTCTTCACGGACTTTTGAAGCTCCTGCTTAGCTTCAATAACCCTGGCCTCATGCTTCTCACGAAGAGCCTGCTCTGCGACTGCCTTTTCCTCGGCCTCGGCAACAGCCTTCCTCAGAACCTCAACTTCGGTCATCGCCCCTGGTGCAAATAACGAACCATCTTTTATCATACTGAGAATTTGTTCGCAATAAACGCGAACAAGGCTGGCGCATACCTTATTTATCTTCCAATTGTCTTTTTAACCGACCGAGTTCTTCTTCGGCCCGCTCTAGTTTTTGATTCAGTCCGGAGACCTCCGCAGCATGAGAGGCAGCAGCCGCCGCAGACGCCTGCTTATAAAAGAAGAGAGATAAATGTCATCAAATGAGTCTTCCTGCGAAAATAAAATTGATCCTCTGTCCAGTCCTTCCTTGCACCGAACAGTGTATCAGGGGCTACTATCCATACTCTGACACTCTCCAAAACCTCATAAAACATACCTCAAAGCCTTTTATAAGGCTGATACAGGCTTCATTCAGTCCACTGTCAGCAGACTGAATCTCCTTAATCACCGCACCCATCAGGGCACGGTGCTCATCGACGATGGAGGTGCTCTTCAGCGCCGCCAACAAAACATCTGACACCTCTGGTTGGACAGAGAATGCCGATGGAACAGGCACGTCCCCTCCATCCGAGGGAGGCTGCCTGCTTGATTCTGGAGCCGTATTGGTCTTTGTAATTGCGTCCGGCTCGAAGCCGAATTCAAGATGGATCACGTCATCGACCCCCATGTCTCCGGCCCCAGAATTTTGACCTCCAGGTGCCACTTTCATGATCCCTTCCCCCCTTCTTGGCTGGGGTCTTTCTGGGACGAAGCCTCATTATTATTCACATATTTGGGGGAAGGGGACTTCGGGGGCGTCCCGCTCTCCATAGCATCCGAACTCAGCAAATCCTCTAAAGAGGATCGTTCGGTGCGGGACCTCGCCGGACTACAAAATATATAGCTCAGGTTAAAATATTATGCTGTGATGAGTCTGGACGCATAAACATGTTCGGACTTTACACTCACGAGTTCACCAGGGGCTGGGCCCTGGGATCCCACGCAGGGCTGCTATTGGCGGCGACCGTGGACTCTTCTGGAAGAGGAGCTTTCCCCCTTTTAGGTGACTCGGCCTCCAAGTGTATGGAGGCCGCCCTCTTCTTTCTTCCCCCTGCCGGGGATTCGTCTTCTTCCTCCTCCTCGTCCTCTTCGGAGGCAGAACGAACATTGGAGCCTTCGGGTATTGTGCCCAAAGTGACGCGGTGACGAAGGCCGCCCCGGGTCTTTTTGGCCTCCTTCTCGGTCTTCTCCTTCGGCACCTCGTAGGGCACCAGGGCCAACATCTTCGTCAGAAGTGGGCCGGCCGGTTCTTCGGGTAACGGGTCCGGATAGTGGATCCGCCCCGCCTTCTTCGTCCAGCCCTAGGGGGGTGAGGAAAATACATTAAGCATTTCCCTTGGGTCATGCGGATAAAACGTGTAAAAACTTACCGAGCTTGCAGGGCGGGACAGTTGATACCCGTGGTCCTCGGCCGAGTCCGGCCATGATTTGCCGGACTTGAAAAGCACCTTCCAAATGTCTTCGTGCGAAGAGCCATAGAGCTTTCGCAGGGTCTAATGCTTGGCCGGATCAAATTCCCATAGATTGCAAGTCCGGTGCTGACAAGGCAGGATCCGGCGAACTAACATCACCTGGACTACATTGACAAGTTCGATGTTCTTGTCTTCCATATCTTTAACTCGCGTCTGGAGCATAGATAGTTCGTCGGACAAAGACCAGTTCAGGCCCTTCTTGGGCCAGGACGTAAGCCGCAGAGGGGCTCCGGATCGGAACTCTGGAGCAGCGGCCCATTCCGTGCCGCGTGGCTCAGTGATGTAAAACCACTGCTGCTGCCACTCTTTGATGAAATCAATAAAAGCACCTGTTGTCTATGTGACGTTGGGCATCTTGCTCACCATCGCGCCTCCGCACTCGGCGTGCTCACCGCTCACCACCTTGGGCTTCACATTAAAGATCTTCATCCACAAGCCGAAGTGTGGCGAGATGCGGAGAAAGGCCTCGCAGACGACAATGAATGTCGAGATGTTGAGGAAGGAATTAGGGGATAGATCATGAAAATCGATCCCGTTTTAATACATGATGCCGCGAACAAATGGGTGGAGGGGAAACCCTAGCCCGCGGACAAAATGAGGGAGGAATACAACCCTCTCTTGGGGTTCCGGAGTGGGAACGATCTGTCCCGCCGTTGGGAGACGATGGCCGATTTTTTTGGCCAGATACCCGGCATCCCAAAGCTTTTTGATATGTTTCTCCTGGACGGTAGAGGCCATCCACTTGCCTCCTGCTCCAGATCTGGACATTTTCGGAAGGCCTTTGTGGGCGAAGAAGACGAACGCTCGGGCGCTGGGGCTCGGGCGAGGGGGGATGGATCGGGAAGGAGAAAGCATGGATGCGAAAGGGAGTCCTTATCCCCTTATAAAGGCAGCAGGGATTCTGTGCCTCCCCACCTGCCTGGTAAACTCGCTTATTCCCCAAGCGCCGTGATTAATGGCGCGGTTGGGTTACCCACACCCGTATTGATGAGAATCCCGTTATTAGGGGACACGATCTCTGCTTCGACAAGACGTGCCAGGAAAACCGCATCGCAATACGCGCGGTAGCTGGTTGAGAAAAACAATTCGCATAATGACCGGGCCATGGCGTGATGTCATGTTATGAAAAGTTGTCAGTAGATTAGATTTGTGGAAAAGTTATACTCTCTATGGTAGTATGTGGAATTTGTTTTACAGAGCCGGACACGACCCTTGTGTTCAAAAATCTTCCATGGAGTATTCGGAGGAGGAACCCGCCTTGCAATGCCAAAGACAATCTATGCGCTGGACTCATCATCATTGAAGCCAGGTTCAGGGGCTACTGAGGGAGTCCTAGATTAGGGGGTCCTCGGACAGCCGGACTATATACTTTGGCCGGACTGTTGGACTATGAAGATACAAGATTGAAGACTTCGTCTCGTGTCCGGGTGGGACTCTCCTTTGCGTGGAAGGCAAGCTTGGCAATTCGGATATGTAAATCTCCGCCCTTGTAACCGACTCTGTGTAACCCTAGCCCCCTCCGGTGTCTATATAAACCGGAGGGTTTAGTCCGTAGGACAACAACAACAATCATAATCATAAGCTAGCTTCTAGGGTTTAGCCTCTACGACCTCGTGGTAGATCAACTCTTGTAATACTCATATCATCAAGATCAATCAAGCAGGACGTAGGGTATTACCTCCCTCGAGAGGGCCCGAACCTGGGTAAACATTGTGTCCCCTGCCTCCTGTTACCATCCACCTTAGACGCACAGTTCGGGAACCCCTAACCGCGATCCGCCGGTTTTGACACCGACAACCATGACAGAAGATAGAAAGAGAATGAAAGTCATGCCCTATGCCTCAGCCATAGGTTCTATAAAGTATGCCATGCTGTGCACCAGATCTATTGTATACCCTACACTGAGTTTGGCAAGGGAGTACAATAGCGATCTAGGAGTAGATCACTGGATAGTGGTCAAAAATATCCTTAGTGGAATAAGGAAATGTTTCTCGGTTATGGAGGTCACAAAGAGTTCGTCATAAAGAGTTACATCGATCCAAGCTTTGACACCGATCTGGATGACTCTAAGTCCCGATCTAGATACATATTGAAAGTGAGAGCAATTAGCTAGAGTAGCTCCGTGCAAAGCATTGTAGACATAGAAAATTAGCAAAATACATACGGCTCTGAATGTGGCAGACCCGTTGACTAAATTTCTCTCACAAGCAAAACATGATCACTCTTTGGGTGTTAATTACATAGCGATGTGAACTAGATTATTGACTCTAGTAAACCCTTTGGGTGTTAGTCACATGCAGATGTGAACTAATCACATAAAGATGTGAACTATTGGTGTTAAATCACATGATGATGTGAACTAGATTATTGACTCTAGTGCAAGTGGGAGACTGAAGGAAATATGCCCTAGAGGCAATAATAAAGTTGTTATTTATATTTGCTTATATCATGATAAATGTCTATTATTCATGCTAGAATTGTATTAACCGGAAACTTAGTATATGTGTGAATACATAGACAAACAGAGTGTCACTAGTATGCCTCTACTTGACTAGCTCGTTCAATCAATGATGGTTATGTTTCCTGACCATAGACATGAGTTGTCATTTGATTAATGGGATCACATCATTAGAGAATGATGTGATTAAATTGACCCATCCGTTAGCTTAGCACGATGATCATTTAGTTTGTTGCTATTACTTTCTCCATAACTTATACATGTTCCTATGACTATGAGATCATGCAACCCCCGAATACCGGAGGAACACTTCGTGTGCTATCAAACGTCAACACGTAACTGGGTGACTATAAAGATGCTCTACAGGTGTCTCTGATTGTGTTTGTTGAGCTGGCATAGATCGAGAATAGGATTTGTCACTCTGACTATCGGAGAGGTATCTGTGGGCCCTCTTGGTAATGCACATCACTATAAGCCTTGCAAGCAATGTGACTAATGAGTTAGTTACGGGATGATGCATTATGGAACGAGTAAAGATACTTGCCAGTAACGAGATTGAACTAGGTATTGAGATACCGATGATCGAATCTCGGGCAAGTAACATACCGATGACAAAGGGAACAACGTATGTTGTTATGCGGTTTGATCGATAAAGATCTTCGTTGAATATGTAGGAACCAATATGAGCATCCAGGTTCCGCTATTGGTTATTGACCGTAGATGAGTCTCGGTCATGTCTACATAGTTCTTGAACCCGTAGGGTCCAGACGCTTAACGTTCTGTGACGATTTGTATTATGAGTTATGTGATTTGATAACCGAAGTTTGTTAGGAGTCCCAGATGAGATCGGGGACATGACGAGGAGTCTCGAAATGGTCGAGACGTAAAGACCGACATATTGGAAGGCTATATTCGGACATCAGAAAGGTTCTGAGTGATTCGGGTATTTTTCAGAGTACCGAAGAGTTAAGAGAATTCGTATTGGGCCTTAATGGGCCATACGGGAAAGGAGAGAAAGGCCTCAAGGGTGGCCACGCCCCTTCCCCATGGACCGGTCCGAATTGGACTAGGGAAAGGGGGCACCCCCTTCCTTCCTTCTCCTTCTCCCTTCCATTTTTCCTATTCCATGTGGGAGGTGGAATCCTACTAGGACTAGGGAGTCCTAGTAGGACTCCACACTTTGGGCGCGCCCTATGAGGGCCGGCCTCCTCCTCCCTCCATCCTTTATATACGTGGCCAGGGGGCACCCCATAGACACACAAGTTGATCATTGATCCCTTAGCCGTGTGCGGTGCCCCCTCCACCATAATCCACCTCGGTCATATCATCGTAGTGCTTAGGCGAAGCCCTGCGACAGTAGCATCATCATCACTGTCATCACGCCGTCGTGCTGACGAAGCTCTCCCTCGACACTCAACTGGATCGAGAGTTCGTGGGATGTGACCGAGCTGAACGTGTGCAGATCGCGGAGGTGCCGTACTTTTGGTAGTAGGATCGGTCGATCGTGAAGACGTACGACTACATCGACCGCGTTGTCATAATGCTTCCGCTTATAGTCTACGAGGGTACGTGGACAACATTCTTCCCCTCTCGTTGCTATACATCACCACGATCTTGCGTGTGCGTAGGAATTTTTTGAAATTACTACGTTCCCCAACATGGAGCGAGCCACTGACTTATTGGAAATAATACATACTGATGTATGCGGTCCGATGAGTGTTGAGGCTCGCGGCGGGTATCATTATTTTCTCACCTTCACAGATGATTTGAGCAGATATGGGTATATCTACTTAATGAAACATAAGTCTAAAACATTTGAAAAGTTCAAAGAATTTCAGAGTGAAGTGGAAAATCATCGTAACAATAAAATAAAGTTTCTATGATCTGATCGTGGAGGTGAATATTTGAGTTACGAGTTTGGTCTTCATTTGAAACAATGTGGAATAGTTTCGCAACTCACACCACCTGGAACACCAGAGCGTAATGGTGTGTCCGAACGTTGTAACCATACTTTATTAGATATGGTGCGATCTATGATGTCTCTTACCAATTTACCACTATCGCTTTGGGGTTATGCTTTAGAGACGGTTGCATTCACATTAAATAGGGCACCATCTAAATCCGTTGAGACGACACCATATGAACTGTGGTTTGGCAAGAATCCTAAGTTGTCGTTTCTTAAAGTTCAGGGTTGCGATGATTATGTGAAAAAGCTTCAGCCTGATAAGCTCGAACCTAAACCGGAGAAATGCATCTTCATAGGATACCCAAAGGAAACTATTGGGTACACCTTCTATCACATATCCGAAGGCAAGATATTTGTTGCTAAAAATGGATTCTTTCTAGAGAAGGAGTTTCTCTCGAAAGAAGTGAGTGGGAGGAAAGTAGAACTTGATGAGGTAGTTGTGCCTTTTCTTGAATTGGGAAGTAGTTCATCACATAAATCAGTTCCAGTGATGCCTACACCAATTAGTGAGGAAGTTAATTATGATGATCATGAAACTTCAGATCAATTTACCGCTGAACCTTGTAGGTCAACCAGAGTACGTTCCGCACCAGAATGGTACGGTAATCAGGTTCTGGAAGTCATGTTACTAGACCATGACGAACCTATGAACTATGAGGAAGCGATGATGAGCCTAGATTACGCAAAATGGCTTGAGGCCATGAAATCTGACATGGGATCCATGTATGAGAACAAAGTGTGGACTTTGGTTGATTTACCTGATGATCGGAAAGCCATAGAAAATAAATGGATATTGAAGAAGAAGACTGACGCTGGCGGTAAAGTTACTGTCTACAAAGCTCGACTTGTTGCGAAAGGTTTTTGACAAGTTCAAGGAGTTGACTACGATGAGACTTTCTCACCTGTAGCGATGCTTAAGTCTGTTCGAATCATGTTAGCAATTGCCGCATTTTATGATTATGAAATTTGGCAAATGGATGTCAAAACTGCATTCCTTAATGGATTTCTTAAAGAAGGCTTATATATGATGCAACCAGAAGTTTTTGTCGATCCTAAAGGTGCTAACAAAGTGTGCATGCTCCAGCGATCCATTTATCGACTGGTGCAAGCCTCTCGGAGTTGGAATATACGCTTTGATAGTGTGATCAAAGCATATGGTTTTATACAGACTTTTGGAGAAGCCTATATTTACAAGAAAGTGAGTGGGAGCTTTGTAACATTTCTAATATTATATGTGGATGACATATTGTTGATTGGAAATTATATAGAATTTCTGGATAGCATAAAGGATACTTGAATAAGAATTTTTCAATGAAAGACCTCGGTGAAGTTGCTTATATATTGGGCATCAAGATCTATAGAGATAGATCAAGACGCTTAATTGGACTTTCACAAAGCACATACCTTGATAAAGTTTTGAAGAAGTTCAAAATGGATTAGTCAAAGAAAGGGTTATTGCCTGTGTTACAAGCTGTGAAATTGAGTCAGACTCAATGCCCGACCACTGCAGAAGATAGAGAGAAAATGGAAGTCATTCCCTATGCCTCAGCTATATGTTCTATCGTGTATACAATGCTGTGTACCAGACCTGATGTGTGCCTTGCTATAAGTTTAGCAGGGAGGTACCAAAGTAATCCAGGAGTGGATCACTGGACAACGATCAAGAACATCCTGAAATACCTGAAAAGGACTAAGGATATGTTTCTCATTTATGCAGGTGACAAAGAGCTTGTCGTAAATGGTCATGTCAATGCTAGCTTTGACACTAGTCCGGATGACTTTAAGTCGCAAACCGGATACATATTTATATTGAATGGTGAAGTTGTTAGTTGGTGTAGTTCCAAGAAGAGCGTTGTGGCGGGATCTACGTGTGAATCGGAGTACATAGCTACTTCGGAAGCAGCAAATGAAGGAGTTTGGATGAAGGAGTTCATATCCGATCTAGGTGTAATACCTAGTGCATCAGGTCCAATGAAAATCTTTTGTGACAATACTAGAGCAATTGCCTTAGTGAAGGAATCCAGATTTCACAAGAGAACCAAACACATCAAGAGACGCTTCAACTCCATCCGCGATCAAGTCAAGGAGGGAGACATAGAGATTTGCATTGGACCCGATTCGGCTTCCGAGGGTATTTTGTACCCCCATTCGAGGGTTTTCTCCCCTGCGTTCGGTGCAAGGGGAGGGGAGCTCGAGGACCACGACCGCTACCCTCGGAATGGCCAACAAACCCCACCACTTGCGACTTTGGTAGGCCCGGCTTCCGAGGGTATTTTTTACCCCCATTCGAGGGTTTTCTCCCATGCGTTCGGTGCAAGGGGAGGGGAGCTCGAGGACCACGACCGCAGCCCTCGGAATGGCCGACTCATCTTCGGTAGCGATGACAACCATGTTCATGCCAGGGTTTTCTCCATTGGCACCCACTCAGATAAGCAAAGATTTGTTCCCCTTGTAGATGAGTTAGTAGTTAGGGTTCTTAGTGTACTTCGAGTAATGGTTAGTAGGGCAATGTTAGATTTAATTGTTCATAGTGGATTGGATTGTATTCGATTTGATTATATCTGAATCATGTACATTTGGGTTGAATCAAACCAATGCAAGTGTTGCCATTGCTTAGATGAGAATGTGGTTGCCTTAGTCATGCTAGATTGATGCATTTGTCGTTGTTCTTACCACATTGTTACTACCTAGGGTAGATTGTTCTGTTCATGCCACATTGATATTGCCTACATTGCTACTACTTAGTGTGTTCTTGCCTACTTTGGTGCTTTTCTTCGCATGATCTTGTTATATAGTGTGTATGTTGCCACATTGATACTGCCTAGGCTACGTGATTGCATGATCAACATATGACAATGCATGTGCACGCTAGTAGGACACACCTGCATGTCAAAACTAGTAGTAGGACAAAGTTGACATGTGCACTTGACAACTGTCATGATCTGACGGTACCACTGATCATTAGCATTTGCACTTGTGCAGTGCTATGATCTGATCATAGTAGGACTCAAATGCAAGTGCCACTAATCAACAGCGGTTGCAAATGATCATTGCCAATAATCATCAGTACTGCCGCCCACTTTACTGACAAGATAATGAAGACGGGGTGGGGCATAGTCGGCAGAGGAGCGCATGTCATCATCGGCGTCGATGCAACCAAGGACCTCATCCCCATAAACTGCTGGCTGAAGAGGGAGGAGGTTCCAGGCAGGATGGCGGCCATGAGCGTGCCGCTCGACGATGGTAGGAGCCCAAGGATCGGCCACAAGGAGGGTGCACAGGAGCCTATCAGGTCTACGTGCAGATCAAGGACCAGGAGGAGGTGATGAAGCAATGGCTGGTCATCTATTGAAAATATGCCCTAAAGGCAATAATAAAGTTGTTATCATCATATTTCCTTGTTCTTTATAAATGTTTATTCTCCATGCTATAATTGTATTAACCAGAAACTCAAACTCAAAAAATGTGGTGGATACATAAACAAACATTGTGTCCTCTACTAGACTAGCTCGTTGATTAAAGATGGTTAAGCTTTCCTAACCATAGACATAAGTTGTCATTTAATAATGAGATCACATCATTAGGAGAATGATGTGATGGACATACCCAATTGTAAGCTTAGCATTTGATCATGTCACTTAGTTTAACTGCTACAACATTCTTAATGTCAAGTATCTATTCCTTAGACCATAAGATCATGCCACTCCCTAATGCCGGAAGAATGCTTTGTGGGTATCAACCATCACTTCATAACTGGGTGACCATAAATGTGCTCTTCATAAATGTGCGAGGCGTTGAGCTCTAACTGAACCCGAGAGATTGCACTGCAGGCTACGCGTTACTGAACCCGAGTGATTCCTTCGCTACTGCTGCTAATTGAAGCCGATCGATGCTGCCTCTGAATGAATAGTGAGCATTGCTGGGGGGGTTTGGATGAACAGTTCCTGGTGGGGGTGGATGAACAGGACCCCGTGGTGTTGCCTCTGGATGAACATGACCCCGATCGATCGAGTCGGTTGGGGCTAGATGAACAAGACCCCGTGGAGGGCTGGATGAATAGGACCACCCCGTGGAGGGTTGGATGAACAATAGACGGTGGAGGGCTGGATGAATAGTAGCCCGTGGAGGGGTGGTTGAACAGGAGCCCGTGGAGAGGGCTGGTTGAACAGTAGCCGATGGAGTAGCGCGCGGTGGAGGCTGGATGAACAGGAGCCCGTGGATGAACAATAGGAGGTGGAGGATGGAGGAGGTCGACGGTGGATGAACAATAGCCCGTGGAGGCTGGAGGGGGTCGACGGTGGAGATGAACAGTATCCCATGGAGTCCCGTTTTGCGGTATGCCACACCCCTCCCGATGAATAGGACCCCCGTTTCGACCGTAGCGCTCCAACACAAGTCCGTTTCCTCCGTTTTGCGGTACGCCACACCCCTCCCAATGAACAGGACCCCCATTTCGACTGTAGGAGGTTCGTTTCTTCCGTTTTGCTGTACGCCAGACCCCTCCCGATGAACAGGATCCCGTTTCGAATGTGGCTGGTCGAACACAAGGCCGTTTCCTCGGTTCCGCGGTACGCCAGGCCTCGTTTCCATCGGTTGTTCTGTCCAAGCCCCCCGATGAACACGACGACGCATTTCGTTCCGACCCAGCCAGTTGGCTCCCTATGAACACGACGACAACGCAGTTTCTCCGTTCCGACCCAGCCATGTACACGAGCCCTGGCCGTACGTATGCACGAGTAGGCATTCGAGACCCCGCCCGTATGTATGTACGTGGTCGTATTTTCTTTCTTGCACACTGACCGCTGTACGTACGTGTACATGCTACGTGCGCACCTCTACTACGACACGTGCGTGCCTCTACATCGACCAGTATGTACGTACACGTTCGCTACCAGAATGACAACGCTATGTATGATTCGACCAGGTGGGTCCCGACTATCACGCACTTCCTTGCGTGCGAAGATGTAGCCGGTGGGTCCCAGCAGTCAGGGGAAGAACCATTTTTTTCCGGACGCACTTCCTTGCGTGCAAAGATGTAGCTAGTAGGTCCCAACAGTCAGGGGGGAAACATTTTTTTCACGAAATACGGTTGCCCGTCCGGTGGGTCCCCGCTGTCAGTTGGAGGAATCATTATTTTTCGCGTAATAAGGAGGCACTTCCTTGCTGCGGTCGTGGACCCAGCTGTCAGCCTCTCCACATACAGTCCACATCCGATGGAAGCCATTCCTTGACCATGTTGACCACGCCGCCGAGAGAACCAGGGCGGTGGACGAAGGCGAGGCCTAGGAAGGGGACGACGGGGAGCCGAGGAAGACGCGGCACTGGATGCCCATGCGTAGAGGAGCATGAGGGTTCACTGGTTCGCTGTGGTGTGTGGCTGCCGTCGCCACAGAATAACAGGGGGTGTGGGTGAGTAGAGGGATGGCCTGGCTAGCGGTGGGACTAGTAGGGGGTGGTGAGGCCTCCGCGGCATCGCAGCTGGCCACTGGAGGCAGGAGCACGAGGCACGACCGACGCTGGTTTGGGCGGCTGGAGCAAGAAGACCAGAGGTTGAAGAAGCACTACGGCCGTTGGATGGACATCGTACGGTCACTGGAGCTAGAATCGTGCATATGGACTAAGTTGACAAAGCCCTCCGTCCCCGTCAACTTAGTAGGCCCACAAGTCAGCCTCCCACTATACTAGGTCCCAGCTAGCAGGGGGAGTATTCATTTTTTATGTGTAATAAGGAGGCACTTCCTTGCGTGCGAAGATATAGCTGGTGGGTCCGAGCTGTCAGCGACGGTAATGTTTTTTTGCGTGAAATACAGAGGCCCTTTTGGTGGGTCCCAGATGTTAGGTGGAGGAGTCATTATTTTGCGCGTAATAAGGAGGCATTTCCTTGCGTGCGGCCGTGGACCCAGCTGTCAGCCTCTCCATGTACAGTCCACTTCAGATGCATGTCGGTTGTTGACCACATTGACCATGCCGCGCCGAGAGCACCAGGGTGGTGGACGACGGCGAGGCCTAGGAAGGGAACGACACGGAGCCAGGGAAGAGTCGGCAGTTATTTCCCACGCGGAGGGGAGTATGACTGTACAAGGGTTTACTGGTTCGTCTGCCGTCGCCGGGGAATAACAACAGGTGTGGGTGAGTAGAGGGATGGCTAGGCCAGTGATGGGAATACGGTGGGGCGGTGAGGCCTGCGTGGCAGCACAGCCGGCCACGGGGAGGAGGGAGCAGGCAGTCCCGTCGACGCTTGTTTGAGCGGCTGGAGTAGGAAGAGCAGAGATTGAAGAAGCACGACCACCGTTGGATGGACATCCAACAGTCACTGCTTGTGCGTCAACCTTTTTTTAGGAAAGCCTCAAATCTGTGGAAAACAGCATACAACCCATCTGCCATTATTTCTAATAATTTACAGCCCATTTGCTAATTTTTAAGGGTTTTTTGAGCCCATATTCTTTTTGTTAGCATTACAGCCCATATTGTGGCCACGGTTAAAAAATTATACGAAATTTTGCATATTTCGGTGCGGTCCAAACTATTTTTAATCCCGAAATTTCGAGTCACATTCAAACTGATTTAAAAAAATGTATATCAATATGAAATCCAACAAATTTTCCACGCGTAAAAATCAATGCTATTTAAAATCTCGAAATGAAAAAAACAAATTTGAAACTAATTGCCGGTTTGATGTGTTTTAAAAATGCACAACCCATTTCTCATTACTAATAGGCCATTTTCTCGGCCAACCGAATGAAGCTCTCCTCGTCTTGAAAGATTTGCAGCCCAACAGGCCTGACAAAGTGACTTACTTGGCAAATCACAAAAAAATCTGGGCTGTGGCCGTGGACCCAGCTGTCAGCCTCTCCACGTACAGTACTCTTCCGATGGAAGTCGGTCATTGACCACATTGACCACGCCGCACCGAGAGCACCAAGGCGGTGGACGACGGCGAGGCCTAGGAAGGGGACGACGTGGAGCCGGGGAAGACGCGGCAGTGGATGCCCACGCGGAGAGGAGTATGAGGGTTCACTGGTTCGGCTGTGGTGTGAGGCTGCCGTCACCGCAGAATAACAGGGGGTGTGGGTGAGTAGAGGGATGGCCTGGCCAGCGGTGGGAGTAGTAGAGGTCGGTGAGGCCTCCGCGGCATCACAGCCGGCCACGAGAGGCAGGAGCATGAGGCACGACCGGCGCTGGTTTGGGCGGCTGGAGCAAGAAGACCAGAGGTTGAAGAAGCACTACGGCCGTTGGATGGACATCATACGGTCACTGGAGCTAGAATCGTTCATATTGACTAAGTTGACAAAGCCCTCCGTCCCCGTCAACTTAGTTGGCCCACAAGTCAGCCTCCCACTATTGTGGGTCCCAGCTAGCAGGGGGTATTCATTTTTTGTGTAATAAGGAGGCACTTCCTTGTGTGCGAAGATATAGCTGGTGGGTCCGACCTGTCAGCGGTGGGAACCTTTTTTTCACGAAATACAGAGGCCCTTCCGGTGGGTCCCAGCTGTCAGGTGGAGGAATCATTATTTTACGCGTAATAAGGAGGCATTTCCTTGCGTGCTGCCGTGGACCTAGCTGTCAGCCTCTCCATGCACAGTCTACTTCCGATGGTGTCGTTTGTTGACAATGTTGACCACTCCGCGCTGAGCGCATCCAAGGTGGTGGACGACGGCGAGGCCTAGGAAGGGGACGAAGCGGAGCCGGGGAAGACGCGGCAGTGGATGCCCACGCGGAGAGTAGTACGAGGGTTCACTAGTTCGGCTACGGTGTGAGGCTGTCATCGCCGCAGGGCCTGGCTAGCGGTGGGAGTAGTAGAGGGCGGTGAGGCCTCAACGGCAGCACAGCCGGCCACTGGAGACAGGAGCAGATGGTCTCGACGGCGCTGGTTTGGGCAGTTGGTGCAAGAAGAGCAGCGATTGAAGAAGCAGCAGGACCGTTCGATTCAAATCCAATGGTTACTGCTGCTAGAATCATTTGTTGACTAAGTTGACAAGCCCTGCGTACGCGTCAACTTAGTAGGCCCACAGGTCAGCCTCCCAACCGATGCGCCCCAGATGACAGTGCGAGGAATCATTTTTTTTTGCATAATAAGGAGGCAGTTGATTGCGTGCGGCCAGGCCAGCGGAGGGAGTAGGGTGGGCTGGGAAAGTCTGCACGACATCACAGCAGGCCACAAGAGGAGGGAGCAGGCAGTCCCACCGGTGCTAGTTTAGGCGGCTGGAGCAGGAAGATCAGAGATTGAAGAAGCACGTCAGCCGTTGGATGGACATCCAACAACCACTGCTGCTAGAATCGTGTGTTGACTGACAAAGCCTTGCGTAAACAAGTCAGCCTAGAAATTTGTGGCGTGTACAACCCATTTGCTACTATTTTTATAATTTTTACTCATTTCTAATTCATATGGAATTTATTGCAGCCCGTTTTCCATTTTTAGAATTGTTGCCCATTTTCTGGTCAGTACCAGGGTTAAAAAATTAACTAAATATGTGGGAAATTTTGAAAATTCGCAATTTTTTTGCTGGGGAACAAAATATTCTTAATCCAAAAATTAGTAGCCATACTAAAACAAATTTAAAAATAAATTAGTATTATGTTATGTTAAATCCAATGAAATACAATATAAGATATCAGTGAAGAACAAAAACAAAAAAAGAAACTAATATCCCATTTGCTATATTTTTTTTGAATTTTCAACCCCTTTTGATATTAATTTTAACAGACACTGACCATACTCTTTGGCCAGGTTGGAATGCATCTTGCAGGCCAGTAAGTCGGAGAAAACAAATAGGCCTAGCTTGGGTATTCTTCAAAAAGAAATACTGGGCTACCTATTTTCCCAAAGAAAAAACTGCTGGGCTGATCATGTTGTTAGACGGGCCACACAGACCGCACAACCCAGTTTATAGCCTGCTCCTCCAAATTACTACTCAAAACAAGTTGTGCAATTCTATCATTAATTGACTATACGTAGAAAATGATGTGGGTCCCAGATATCAGCAGGGTGGATTAGAGTAAAAAAAACGAGGGGTTCATCTGAGTAGTAAAAGAGGCGCTTGCTTGTGTTCGGGAGTGGACCTGGTGGGTCCGTACTGTCATACTCACAACTACATTCCTACCTCGCTTCACTATGTTGACAGGGGTCGTTTAAAAAAAACTATGTTGACAGGGCCGGACGGTGGCGCCGCGGCGAGCGCACCAAGGCAGAGGATAAAGTGATGTCGCCAATGTGCTGGGCTGGGTTGGACATTCTTATTGAAAAATAAAAATGGACCGAAACTATTTATGACGTTGACTACGATTTGCATGGGTCCACTGGTTGCAGGAAGAAAATGTTGGGAGAAAGAAGACTGGTCGCTATCTTTGCCTAAGAATAATATCGTTTGAATGTAACGACACTATCATAGGAAACAATATCCTCCTGTTAAATCGTGAATTTAAAGAACTGGTGCATGAGCATTTAGCTTTATTTATTTATTTACTTATTTATGTTTAGGGGACCACGAGCATGTACCTAGGCCGGATTCATGTGAGAGCCTCCATTCCAGTTAATTATGGGCTTCTCTATTGGTCCTTCGTGTAACACCCCGGACACACCCGCCGGTGGTCGTTACTCCTGGCGGGATCTAGACTGGCCCCATAGATCAATACTTGTCTTTTCTGCGCACTTTGTCCTCACTCGTGCGCACCCGGGAGCAACTTCCCGGTCGGTCACCCATCCTGAAACTACTCCAAGATGAGCACACTTAACTTTGGAGTTCTGTCCGAATGGGCTCCCGAAAAAGAAGGAATTCCTTATTGATATGAGTAGTCTATCATCCCTAATAAGCCAGGCTATCACACTTCATCAGTGAGCTGCATGTTATCAACAAGTGGAAAATTGTTCCGTACGAAAAATAGTATGCACTACGTACGGTACAGGGAACTAAAGGATTGAACCGTGCAACGACTTCCAAAACATTGTGTTTGTCATTCTAACAACACATTTATTCAACCAACAGACGAAATATACTACTGATTGTACATTGAAAATAGCAGCAGCAACAACCAGGGCTGGGGGTGCAACAGAAGGAGTAAGCAGGCCAGAAGAGTGAAGATGCAACTCTCTCTTCCAAACCAAACATCAGCCATCATTACAAAAGGGCTACCAAAAAATAAGAAGTGTATGCATCAAACTAAATAAAGATCCTACTTGTCAGGACCCCGATTCTAAGTCACACCGATCTAGCATGTAACACCTCATATCACTTTGCGGCCTCACGCATGGTATTCCCACGGGTGTCACCTTACCATGGCTCGGGACCGTTTGCACCTTTTGGCTCACGTATATGATAGTGTCGCTAGCATCCATATGACAGAGAACCCGGGCCGACATGACTAGTTGTGAACCCAAGCGGCACTAACCTATGGGGACAGGCATACATGATTCACATCGAGCATGTCGGTCAGCAGCATGTGAATCCGGGCTGTAGCACTGGGCTAACAGGACTCCGGGGAACCCCGGCTGTAGCAGGCTAGGCAGGACTCCGGATGTCACCGCGTGACATTTCCTCGAGGGGACAGACACAGGAACAAAGTGAAACACATGCCGGCCAGTCAAGTGTCCTGAGCAGTAGTGCTGGGCTATCAGGACTCCGGTGAACCGGGCTGTAGCGGACTACTATGGCTCAAGGAAGCACTAGACTACGTTTCCCCATTAGAGAGGCTGCCAAGGATAAACAGCTAGACTGTCGAACCCCACACATAGCAATACACGTCACACGCACGCATAACATGCATGTATGTGCTGTACAACATGGCATCACAACATAACGCAAACTCATATAGATAAAGGCCCAGAAGAGCCACATATCATTAAATACAAACAGGGGTCACATGACCCATCATTCAGAGCATACAAGCAACAGAAGCATTACATGTATGAGTACAGACAACTACAAAAGAAAAAGGCTAAGAAGCCTGACTATCTACAAGTCCCTCCCAAGGGTACAAGATCGTAGCTGAGGTAACAAGCTACTCGTCGAAGTCCAAGCTGTGCTACTAGTGAGACAGATGCCTCACCTACAAAACATAAATAAAGCAAACGTGAGTACAAAGGTACTCAGCAAGACTTACATCAGATCCTATCATATATGCATTTGTATCAAGAAGGTAATGTGGGGTTCAGTTGCAGCAAGCCAGCTTTGACTCAGCGGCTATCCTGTTCTACGAGAACGAGAAACTTCTTTGAGGTGAGGCAGCACACACGAGTCCACTAATCACCACATCAATACACTACTATGGATTCATCCTCGTCTCCTTACGAGAAGGCCATCCATAGCACTCACACTTGTCTTGAGCATTTTAGAGTATCCACTTTAAGTTGTCTATGTACCACGTAAGCATCCAAGAAGTCCATAACCGAGGACACGGCTATTCGAATAGATCATGATAACCCTGCAGGGGTGTACTTCTTCACACACGCTCTCACCACTTATCACCATATACACGTCATGTATCTCGGCAACCTTCAAGTGGAAGCCTGGCGAGGGTGTCGGCCACGACCTGACTAACCACACAAGACTCTAGTCCAGGTTTATCGCTATTCGGGTTCCATCCGCAAGGAGATCCGGCCCGGGTTTCCCTCACGGCCCCAAACGATGTGTACAGGGTTCCCGAGCCCACCATCCGGGTGCCACTCGGTACGCCGGGCCACGTGTGCCTAGTCTGTCCCAAGTCCACCCTGCCGGGTGCCACTGGTAGAAAAATAGCACTACCTACAAACACCAGAAACTATTTGCAACTCCTGGACAGAGATCAAGGCGGTTAATAAGTCGAGAGAGCTTGGAGCGCCCGAAGCCCAATGTGTGGTAGTAGCTAGTCATTGGACAACTTACACAGAACTCAGTTCTTAAGGACGGTCCCAATGAGACAACCCACCATGTACTCCTACATGGCCTCTCACCGCTACCTTTACCAAATCGTGTTCACATGCTTAACTCTCAGCACCAGAACATATCGTAACACTCCAATTCATTCCCGATGAATCAGACCTAACACAACTCTAAGCAATAGCAGGCATGGCATGGTAGGAACAAAACATGGCTCAAACAACTCCTACACATGCTAGTGGGTTTTAACTATTTACTGTGGCAATGACAGGTCATGCAAAGGAATGGGTTCAACTACCGCAGCATAAAGTAGCAGTTGAATCGTTGTTGTCCTAATGCAATAAATGAGAGTAGGAGAGAGAGAGAGAGTAGGATTGTATCAGAATGAACAAGGGGGTTTGCTTGCCTGGTAGATCAACAGGGGGGCACTGCTCCTCAGTCAGGTACTCTGGAGCACTCTCTGGAGCGGGACCTATCAAGAGGGAACAGTGTCGGAAATCAATACACAAGCATATGCAACAATATGATGCATGAACATGGCATGAAGATGTGATGTGGTTTGAGTTAATGCAACTAGCATTTATTTGGTTGAAGTCCATTTAAACCAAGGGTTCAAATGCAACTCCAAATTAAGCTCTTAAATATGCCGTTTATATGTTTCCTCATATACAGCATTTATAAGTTGATTTTTCATGCATGAAAATGGTATAGATGGATAGATTGCATTTTTCTGATAATTTTTCTTATATAAAATATTTCAATCTGAGCTACGGTTGAATTTCTATGGATTTTTGAAGTTTATATCATTTTCTAGAATTTCCTGATTTATTTTAAAACCAGAAAATGATATATTGCGGCAGCACTACGTCAACATGACGTAAGCGAGTCAACGGGGCTGACCAGGTCAAACCTGAAGTGTGGAGTCCACATGTCAGTGTCACAGTTAGTTAACAAGGTTAGTTGGTTATTAAACTAATCCTAATCTAAAATTAACAGGGCCGGGCCCACATGTCAGCGACCACGGGAGGTCAAACCTCCTGGTCAGCGAGGTCAAAACCCGGTCAATCCCGTCGGCGTTTAGCCGCCGGCGAGGCAGAACGCGGCGGAGGGCACGGGATTCGCCTTCCGGCGACCATTTGGACGGCGGAGGCCACAGGCGAGGAGCTAGAGCTCGTCCGCGTCTTCTGGGGCAAGTGGGAGAGGCAGGGACGGCCAGATCTCGCCGGAGCGGAGCTTGGCGCGGCGGCCGGAGCACGGCTTCGAGTGGAATCGAGCTACGGGGCATGGCAGGGGCTGCAGAGTGCCTCGACGGCCTCCTGGTGTTGCACTGAGCACGATGGTGTGCTTGGTTGCAGCCCTAGGTGACATGAACGGCGGCGAAGAGCTACGGCCGTGGTGGTAGACGTGGCTATGGGGCACCGGAGGAGCAGAGGAGAGGGGGGTTCGACGGCGGGGCTCTTAGCGGAGTCGGGGACGTCGTCGGAGAGCTCGGGGAAGGCTGGAGTCGGCGGGGCGGCGATGGAGATCCATGGCGGCCGGTGGCGAAGATGGCGACGGCGACGACTCCATGGGGCGCTCCGGCTTGCGTGGCTCGGCGGAGAGCTTCAGAGCGAGGAGGCGGAGCTCGCAGACATGGAGAGAGGGCGAGGGGGAGGCGGTGGCTGCGGCTGCGGCGACGACAGCGCTCGGCCGTGAGAGAAAAGCGAGGGGGAGGCGGCAGAGAAGGGGATCGACTCGGGAGGGGGGGGAGTGAGAGGGAGTCGGGGGAGTACGCGGCGGCTCCAGGAGCCTGTCCCGCGTCGGTGGAAGCAGGAGGTGGCGCAGCGCGTGCGTGTGCGCGGCGACTAGGCGCCCCTGGCCTCCTGGCGAGAGGTAGGGGGTGACTGGCGCGGCTAGCTGGCTGGGCCGCTGGGCCAGGCCGGCTGCACAGTGCCAGGCTGCGGTAACCCAGGTAAGCTTTTCCCTTTTGTTTTCTTTTCTATTTTTTGACATTTGTTTGGTTTAATAAAAATACTAAACCATTTTATTTTCTTATGCCAATTTTTTGCAGGGGCTAGTGGTATTATTCCAGAGCTCCTCAACTACTGGTATAATTTTTGGACAATATTATATATATATAATAATATATATCCAAAGCAAATAATTACTGCATTAATTCCAAATGCCCAAAATAAATACTTATGAGCTCCTGAAAATGTTGGTTTGATTTTTATCTCGGTCCAAGATTTTCAGAGAGCAACATGAGCATTTTCTTGGACCCCTTTTGGAGCAATTTTTTTATTTGGGTCATTTCCAGAAATGATTTCTGAGAGTTTCACAATCCTCATTTCAAATTTAAATGGAATTTAAACATGATGCACAAATGACTAGCTAGTCTAGGTCATACCAGAACTAGGGATGTGACACTACTACACCAAGTGTATGCATCTAACTAACTGGCTCAGTTAGACGTTACTATTTATTAAGCTGTAGAAATTGGCTGACGGCTTGAACCAGATGGGTGCCTGACGGGGGAAACTCTAGCCAGCAGGTTGAAGTCTGCTACTTGCGACCCTCTCTCCTACTTTGGGCTGCAGAGTGTGGCGGCACATATCAGGGTATGGTGCATGCAGAGACGCATGGTACGTTGTGTACACATAGTTTTGCCTGATGAATGAAACTGTGCTGCCATCATGATCCTTGCCATTGGTTATCTCCTGGTTAATCGAATAATTCAGTCCGACAAACAGAGAGCGTGTACCAAGGCTACTTACCAACCTCCAGTCAAAAATTCCTGAAGGCCGAGAGAAGCTGGGATCCTGCTCAAAGACCTTGCAGTGACTGTGATTGTATTCCGCGAAACAACACGTCCGGTATGTGCGAACGATCATCAATCGTTCACTGCCATCTGATCGAGCCAGGAACCACCTACAACCGCGATGCCGCTTTTCTTTGAAAGTTATGGGATTAGGAAGGGTAGGGACACCAGGCGGCCTACAACATCATATCAAGTTGGAGTCAAATAACCCTCAAAAAAAGTTGGAGTCAAATAAAAAAGGGCTCTTGATGTAGTCATTCTTAAGAACAACATGTTATGAGCATGAATATTTTTTCAGTAAATGTTGATAGTAATATAAGCAAGCCATCATGATATCATAGGAAAGTAACATACTGCTGTAACAGCCATTTGTAGCGATGACTGGAGTAGGCCAGCAATACGTCCAGCCATAGAAGGAGTCGACAGCGTAAATGAAGCCCTTGTGTTCAGTGGCATTAGAGAACCATGGAGGATGTATGATCTTGCGATGGACGTGTAGATTTATCCACTTACCGCAGTGACCTGTCAGATAGGCGAGACCGCGGTTGAAGAACGCAATTAGCCTGAAGTCTTTATAATTCGCAGATCTTGTGGGCACTTGGCAGATTACAACCTTGAGCAAGTCAAACTTGGTATCATGTTGGCTACTATAAGATTCCGAGTATTCTGGGCCGCGGTGCCAAAGCAGTGCAATGTTAATCGAAGGAAGGGGGATCAATCACCGGGTGTAGACCTCCACGAGCATCCAGCTGCCGCGACTGTCGATGAGCACCATCCAAGATGTGTTCATGCCGACCCAGTACATACCGTTAATGTAGTTGAGGGTGACGGGGATCGGATCACAGTCAAGGGGGTTGATGCTCGCCACCCTATGATCGTTATGCTGCGTGACACGCCGTTTCTGAAGATCTGGCGGCATCAGCAAGCAAGGAGCTTGCTTAAAAAGCTCCGGCCCGAGGGATTTGAGTAAACGGTACAGCCCTGACGAGCATGCGGCGAGCGGCATGGTACTGAGATTGTCCACATGCGAAACAATGAGCTTGATTACCTCTGTGGGCAGCGAATTCCAGCCACTCTTTTGGTGGACACTGCTCGGTTCTGCCATTGTTAGTGCTTGGGTTTCGGACGAGGGGGGAGGCACCTTAGCGGGGATGGAAGATTGGACGAGATTATGTGCGGACAAATATGGAGAAGCGAATATGTGTTGCGGGAAGTGGACAGGTGATGATGACTACATCAGGCCGCTTGACTTATGAGACACATACTAGCAGCGTAGGGTCATATCGATGCCAGACAACTTGCTTGGGTGATCACAGTACTGGTACTCCCTACAGTACCTACTACTATGCCCTAACTTTCTTGAGTAGAGTAGTAGTGGAGTAGTACTGGAGGAGTAGTATATTCTAATCTAAAAATAGTTACAAAGTTCAATGCCCGAGCATGGAACGACTACGAACTACCATTGGTGCTAACTCCATTCCCTAGCAAACGTTCGTTGGGAGACATGGCAGTTGCAAACACCCGCGACGCAGTTACAGTACATGTGTAAGGGTGGCGGTTTTGTCAAATACTATGGCTTAAAAACTGGCCACCGTCGGATGGAAATCTGACGGTTACGTGGGATTCTCCAGGATTGAGCTCGTGGCGAACAATCACCAAATATAATTACTAAAAAGGTTAAAACACCCGGGGCTATAACTTGCACCGGCTGACCACTAACTATGATACTAACATAGTTGTAAAATGGTCAAAGACCGTGTCTACGTGGTGTTTGGAATTATATGCAAAAAAATTAGCAAGATGCCCGTGCATTGCATGGAACATCAAGATGCATTTTTTTACAAAACACATGTTGTGATTGACCCATGCAGGAGTAATTGCATGTGTAAAAACTAATGATATCTTGAGAATTTTATCGGAAAATGGTATGTGGACCATTTCATCAAAAAATGATATCTCGAGAAAGATGATAGAGGTGAGGAGGAGTGGGCGTGGGGGTGACTGGTGGTCGAACTGGGCGGAGGCATGGGGATGGACGGCGCCGCAGCGGCCACCATGCCAGATTGTTCCAGAGACTTCCTTTTTTAATTTCTCAACAACGAAGTTGTGGGAGATAGGATGAACGAGGCAAGGCCTTATCTGTAAATGTGGAGAGAGGTGTGGGTATCTTTTGTAAAATTGCCATAGTTTGCTTTCATTCCGTCAGATATAGATCGGACAGTCTATCTTATAAGATGGCAGGCACACCATCATCACCAACTCGGTTTTTTCTCTACTCCTACTCCTATAAAAGACTCAGTTGGTGATGATGGTGTGTCTTCCATCCGCCATTTCTGACCATTAGATCTGCATCTAACGGGTGTATTATTCTACCTAAGTTCGAATTCTGTACTAAACTTTAGCTTTTTATATTTTTTTAATATATACTTCTTTCGCTACTGTACTGGCAGTGGAACCCATAGAGTACTTAGAATACAAGATTAAGGACGGATTTTTTTATTTTTAACTTTATGTACGAATCTTTAGCCAACCTGCAAGTCATGTACAAAGGTTTAACGGAGGGGTTTGATGGAGGCGAGGAGGCGTGTTCAGCCGGGCTTGCAGCGGACGGCGCAGTACTATTCAATTTGATAGCTACAACTAGTATATTATAAAAAACAAAGAAGAGTAGTAGAGATAGAGATAAGAATAGAGACTAGGGAGGAGCACCATCTACTGCTTCGTGGGCTACTCATGTGCTCCATTCGGCAGCCGCAATGTCACCTACAGCCACTCCCTCCTACGCTCCATTCGGCGGGCGCTATTGAAATTTGGGGAGCGCACTCTCGTGACTGCTGGCAGCGATGATTCCACTGACGACAACTTCTTCCCCGACCTCGGCAACCTCTTCCTCAACGACATGGGCGACAACCTCAACGCCAATGGTGCTGCTCCTGTTGCACCGTATGTGTTCTTGTCCTTCCTGTTCAAAATCGTGGTAGAATTCATGTTTCTAGTCTGTGTCCTAGATTCGATCTGTTCATCTACTATGCTAGTCCACATGATTAATTTAATCTCTGTTATAGCCGTCATGATTTATTTTGTGCTTATTCGGACTAAATCTCGTAGTAACTTGCTCATATATTCAACTAGCGGAACGTCCCCTACAGCCACTCCCATTTCATGGACGGCCTGGTCGATGCCTCCAAGGAGCCCTTTGTCTACTGCTATGAGTTCCCGATGCCATTTTGGGGCTCACTGGTGGACATCTTGCATCACCTAACGCAGGCGTGCGGCGATCACTACTGGCCCTTGGCGGAGAACATTAAGTATGAGACGTGCTACCCGTTCACCGTGCCGAAGTCGCTGGAGGATCACCGCCGCCTGCTAGTCTCGAAGGAGGACGAGAGTGTCTTCCTCTTGATTGTGGGCACCGGCGAGGCCCGCGCATGCCGCCGCCCTGTCTCTGTAGTGTGCGTCAGGGGTGACGCCACTGACGCTGACACTGACACGAGGCCAATGTACGGGTGCGTGCTCACTATTACTACCCCTCGGAGGTACGTGGGCGGCGACACTGGCTACGTCAAGATGACTTGGACTCTGTCGAGCTGGGACCTTCCCGCCGATGTGGACATGGAAGATGCATGGTATGATTTGACCCCCAACAATGTGCACGGGGACTCCAACGAGGTTCACATGGATATCTACATTACCAAGTTAAATGTTGATCATTAGTCTTCGCTCAATGTAATCCGCTGTCTAAGCATGTGGACACTTCCATGCATGATCTTGCTCTATTGGAGTGTCGCGCATGAATTAAAGTGTATCTATTTATGGTTTAGTCTAGAATCTTCCATGTATGAATTTTTACTACAGTACTGGTGAAAGACTTATGATGAACCATTTCTTACATCTCCTCTGCCCCCTTCCAAGTCATCCTGATTTAATCCCTTCGTCTAGGTGTATAAGGGCATGGTTAATACTTAAATAGTATAGCCAACTATTGACTATAAGAAAGTGCCATGTCATCTGTAGCCAACATGTATAACAATGGGTACTCAAAAACTAATTCTTGAAGATCATTTCTTGCAAAGCACAATAAGTGTTATTTCTTCACAAGTTTTGGATGCAGGTTGAACAGTTGACCACTTTTGTTTGCAAAAGATACTTTTTTATCTATTTCACCCGGATGTTTGTGAGCTCTAGAGATGAAATAATATCCAAAGAAACCTATCGATGCCCATTACACATGAGATGACCCCCACATCCTTTGTCAAAATAAACAACTCCTCGATCAATGCATTTCACTCTTCCGTGCAACGCACGGGCACCTTACTATAGATTAGTATGACCAAAAATTGAACTAACATTATATATAGTACGATAAATGCTGATGCATGTCACCTAAAATTATATCCTTGAAAACTATGTTCAAATACGAATCCAACGATATTGTTTTTGTTGACATGCACTAACATTTTGTCAGTTAAATCTTCAGTCAAATTCAATGGGGGATAAACCACGACCGATGTAGTACTAGTGTAGAGGGCGGCGCTGCACAGGAGTCTCACCCCGCTCGTGGCGCGGAAGTAAAGTCATCATATCACAAAACCCAACCACTCCCAATAATAAGTGACCTGGTAAAATAAACGTACAAGCAACCATCACATCCCTTCGTCTTTTTTGCATTTCATGTCTCTGCATTTACTTTCTCCGGTTCATCTCACACACTCGATCCCTAGCTACTACTCCTAGTATCCCTAGCTACTACTCCTAGGGCCAGTTCTTTTGGCGTCTTAAAAAATAAGCTGTCTCTTCCCCAGCTTTTCCCATAAGACTAGTCACAGTGGAGAGTAACATTAAGGCGCCTCACTCATTTATTTGGGCTTCACAACTTGTTAGGCAAAAAATGATACAGGGTGTAGGAAGCGGTTTGGGAATTTGCATGCCTTTCCGACCAGTGAGATACTTCATACAAAGTACGACAAAGAAATAACCACAGAGAAGGAAGCTAAAGGTAAACAATCAAATGAGCATTTTTGCATTGAATCGTTTCACAAGCTTGACTAGTGTTGTTTTTCTACTTTTACAAAAACCACATCGTAATGTTAAAATGTGCATTTGCACGTACATAAGTAATTGTAGTACTCCCTCCGTCAAGGTGTATAAAGTCTTCCCTCCTTCTTGGTCACGGTGCACAACCAAAGATGACTTATTCACCTAGACGAAGGGAGTAGCACAGTCTGCAAGCATATATAGAGAGAGACGTGTAGTGCGATAGTATATAGTAAAGTTTGTTCTATATGCACCTACTTACAAAATGCGTACGAATACACAAGGTTTCCAAAATACATACATACTTAATTAAGGACGCTAATAATTCCCGAACATTCGGGATTTATCATTTGCGTCCCAAAACTAATGAGACCACCTTACGAAACTAAATTATACTCCTACTAAAAGCCACGGTGCTCACAGGAGTTCTTGCGGCGCGCCACGAGTGCCCTGGTGCGCGACCGTTTCCCAGCGCGCCGACACAACGCCTCTTCCTCAGCCTCGCAACTCGTGAGGTGCTGATTGGCGGCTTGCTGGCGGGCGAGCGCGATCTCACCGGTGTGGTGATCCGGCGCCAACAGGCACTCCTCCTCGCTGGAAGCGTGCACCCGGTCCACGTACCGCTAAGCGTAGATGAGGTGCTTGGGCCCGACTGCACTCAGGGCTTTGGCACGGGCATCCTCCGCCACCCTCACGGCCCTTGCACGAGCCTTCTGCCAAAGAGCAAATTGCCTGACTCTCTCGGACGCGACATAGACCTGCAAGGCAGCTTGCCCCGCGGTGCGCTTCTCTTCCTCGGCCTTCTTCTCCGCCTCTATTTTGCCTTTCTCTGCCGGCGGCAAAGCCTCCCACATGGCGACATCCATTTCTTTCCAAAGCTCCTCAAGGCTGGGGGGGGGGCTCGGCGGGTGGCGCGGCGTTCTCCTCGTAGCAGGGAGCCGACGCGCGTGCTGGCGAGATTGGGAACACCGACACGTCCACCTCGACGTGTCGCGGTGAGGAGTGGAACACCGACACGTCCTCCTCAACCAGTGGCGGTAAGGAACGGAATGGCAACGCGTGACCGTCCAGGCGGTGCAGCGAGGGGCGCCTAGGGCTTTGGAGGGGTGATGCCATGGTGGTCGATGTGAGAGGGAGGGGGAGGAGATAGCGATGAACGTGAGCGTTCTTCCAAATGCCGTGGGAGGCGCAATATTTATATCGAGCAATGGCACACCTACGTAAGATATGGACTGAGCAGCACTGACTTAACTGCAGGTGCAGTTGCGTCACTGACATGTGGGCCAGATCCCTGTTGGGCCCATATGTAAGTGACCCAATGCACCTGCAGTTAAGTAACTGAAGCAGCATCCCGAAAGATATGTTGCGTGATTAACGTAACAGCTACTCCCATCACATGCTCAGATTTTAAGGTGCATTAATTCATTGCATGCGAGGATTATGAGAAACTTGACCAATGCATGTACTTCATGCATGCATGCATTGCAATTAATGCATTGGTAAACACAATTATTTGAGAAAAACGAGCGCATTAATTGAGTGCTTTTACAAACCATGAAAATTATTCCACCGATCATCATCCACCTTGTTTGGTGAGATTTTTGAATTGAGCCCTATAAACCGGAAAGGAGGTAGTAGATGGGCATATTTGTTGGAGTAAATTACGGGGGAGGGAAGGGGTGGAAATATTGCTGGTCACAACGGATTGGACAAGCGCAGGGGGAGGAGAGTCATGCATGCAGATTTTTTCCACACGGGGTGGAGTGGTGGGACCGCCGGAGGGAGAAGGAGAGTCTGGCAGGTATATTGTTTCCACACACGGAGAGGAAAAGATTTGGAGACGAACGGGCTTCCTGCAGATGTGGGGAACAGTGCATAATAAGTCTCATCTTGCATGCCGGGCTAGGTATAGTCTCAAGTCAATAAGAACATACACGCCCCACACATGTTCATATTTCAAGGTGCACTAAATTATTGCATGTGATGATTAAGGTTGGCCATAATGGTGGTGTCTCAGCTGGTATCATGCACACGAGAATAGAAAACATGCTGATGTGGCAAAGAATTAAAGAAGAGAGGGGGGTTAGAGTAACTAGTGTTCATGCATGCATTGGTAAACACATTTTTTTGTGAAGAACGACAACATTAGTTGAGTACTTTTGCAGACTACAAAAACTATTCCACCGCCTCTATCTTGCTAAGAGTGGGTGATTTTTTTGAATCGAGCCCTTTAAACTAGAAGGGAGGTAGTAGTACTCTAATAGCTCTTGTTGTGATGACAAGATAGGACATGGCACCCACCTGGACGGAGGAACTAATAGTCTGCATTGTGCATTTAAGTTTTGTCTGAAGTCAATGTAAAACTACTTTGCCCAAACTTATATAAAAATGTATCAACATTCACAATGTCAAATCAATATTTTTTATACTCATTATAAAATGTAGTTCTTATACTCATTATAATCAGTATTGTAGATATTGATATTTTTAGTATAAATTTGGTCAAACACTTTGCAAACGGTTGACGGAAGTAAAAAGGACCAGAGGGAGTATCATGCATGCGGAGTAGGCAAAAAAATGCTCATTTATAGCCGGTCAAAGTCTCAAAGGGCGCGACCGCGCGAGGGAGGCGAAGGTCGTGGGAGGCGCATGGTTGATAGAATTCACTGAAGTTACCCACGCGCCGGCATGGCGTCCGAACAAGCAGAAGCTATACCGTCAGGCCTACAATATGGGTCTAGTAGACATGACATCTAGTGGGTCCCGCATAGTTCTCGAGAACTCTTTGGGGGCTTGCAGCCGTTTATCCACCGGGCAAGCCAGCAACCCCACGCCATTCGCACGCCCTACTCGTCCCCGTCTTCTACTAGTACAGTACCTTACAACAGTTCGCTCCCAGTCGTCCCGTCCTTTCACATTACACCAGTTCAACTTCTCCTAACCCTCCTCCAAAATCCATGGCCTCCCAAATCTCCATGGTCGCCGCTGAGTACCAGGTTAGAGCCATCACCGAGTTTATCGTCATCTACACACGTGGATCCACGACGGTGAAAGCATGCCTTGCTCGCTTCCTATGCATGTTCAACAGTTGAACGGATGAGTGGGTCGCTCGGCTAGATGTTGAGTACACCACAATCCTGGAAAGAGAGAAGATTCTAAAGGAGGCAGAGAAGAAGAAACCCGCCGTGATCCAGGTTTGCATACATAACGTGTGCTTGGTCTACCACATATGCCATGCCGATGTTGAGTGCCAGGATTTTAAGAACTTCCTTAAGGACGAAAGAGTGAAATTCATTACTGTAGACTTTAGGAACGACAGGGATGTCCTGGGTCGGATAGGCCTTGTTGTAGGCCAGCGCTTCGATCTCCAGAAGGCAAGCCTGGTGTCCTCCTCTCAGCCTTCAATGCTAACCCTGGCAGCAGCCATGATTGATCCTTCATACGATAAACTGAAGAAACCTCACCACAAGTTTCATCATGCACGGGAGTTAAAGACATTAGATGAAGATCACGTCCTGTACGCAGCAATGGATGCCTGCCTTTGTTTAAATATCTACAAGGGTTGGATGAAGAAGCAGAGCCCAGTGTCCGGTTCAAGCAAAGAAGCGTCGGCAAAGAGGAAGAGGAAGAGGGACGAGGACGAAGTTGAGGACGTGGACTCGGACTCCGAGTAGGTGGCAGTGCCGTCGCTCATGCTGGTTCTACTGCAGTGTCAAGCGGACTAGTTGCTTAGTTTATTTTCAAGGGTGTGTTGTGTTGAGGCCCCAGCATAACTATGTTTATGTTCTTTCTTGTTATTTGAACTCTTTAGTTGTACAGTAGTACAAGTACTATGTCTCCCTCTATTCCTATATGTAGTGTGTATAAGTTTTTTAGAAAAAAAATCCGATTTATAGTGCGCATTGGCAGCCATCTTGTACTTTGGACCCAAATAGCCTTGCACAGCAGCGCACATGCAGCCTCCTCGCTTGTCGCTTCTGTCGAACTGCAACAACACATGGCCTGCGTGGGGGTATTCTGCGTCCAAGCTGCAACCTCCAGCTCACGTGTTGGTATGTGTGCCTATAACTATGCGCACTAGATATTGGAATGGAGGGAGTACTACTGTTCTTCTTGCAGTTGGTACTACTGCTCGTATCTTCGTGTTCCTACTGTACTTAATACGTTCGTACTAGTAGTATAATTTGGGTCAGTCAATCTGTACAAGAAGTTCGACGGAGTGAAGGAAGAAGACGGCAGAGAAGCTACCCGAGTATCTATATTAGGTTGGCAGGGTGCCATGATCTATCTTATGAGTGTTGGGTGTGGAATGCAGTCCGCCGAAAAAAATGGATCGTGCCCGGGGTTAGACGGATGGCGGGGGTGGGGGGAGCATGGCGGTGGCAGGCGGTTCAGGGGAGGGCGCGGCGGTGGTGGCAGGCGGTTAGGCGTGTGGCGGGCTGAGAAGATGAACCGTGCATGACTGTTCCAAATTGCTCCTTCAGATTGCAGGATCCACGTGGCATTCAAGGTCTCGAAGGTAGATTCCGCGTCGCACCCAGTTTGCGGGCTCGACGCGCGCGCAACCGGCTTCCACCGCGATAGCCACCATGCGCGCCTCCTCTGCGCAGGCGGAGACGACAATGACACGCTAGTTCCTCCTCGCCGGCATGCTGGAGCACGCGCTCGTCCTCCTCTTTGTACGCTGCGTGCATAGATGCGGCTCCTTCAGCTGCTCGCGTGCTTAGCAGCGTGGCGGCATCGCGAGGAGGGACTGCAGGCGACGTGAGCGGGCAAGCCTTCGGCTTCATGGCACATGGATGGCGGCGACACGACGGGCTGGGGAAGAAATTGTTGGCCGAAGCAAGCGGGCGCCGGCATGCGCAACGTCGGCGGCGGCATATTGATGAGTGCGCGTATGGGAGCTTAGTTTAGTTTTATATAGGGTTAGTCAAACTTAAAAGAAAACTGTACTAGTACACATAAACATTAGACTTAGGCAGCGCTTTTATTAGTTACCACATCCATGATACGGAATCCTGTGCAAGCGCATGAACCGCGACCGCGCGGTCGATCGCACGGTGCGTCACCGTGTCGCGCTCGAAGGACATCCACCGAACCTTTTTGTGTGTGTGAAAACAATCCCCGAATATTACTCAACTTTTTTCCCTGGAAAAGTTCTTGACGGTACAATATTTCCATATATTTGAATTTAGCTCCAGTTCGTGTTTATTTGGATTTGTGCGTTTTAGGTGTTTCCTAGTTTTTTTAATACTGATTTTGTGTGTGTGACTGAGAGAGAACGTGTGTATGTGTCCATATGTGTGTTGTGATGGAAGGGCAATGTGGAGACGGTGTGCGTGTGATAGAGACATAGAGAGGTGTGAATGTGCAAATGATCATGCATGAGTGAGACATAGACAGATGCCGATATGTTGTGTATACATGAGAGAACGGTCTTCTATTTTACTTGTGTGTGTGTGTGTGTGAGAGAGGAGCATCTGTAACACAACAACCATCTCTCTCGATTCATCCATCCCTCGCACGATCGCATGTAACACATGCATCAACGCGCACATTTTGACACCCTCACCCGGCCCCTGCCCACCTCAAGGCCCGCACATCGCTCTCTATCTCGCACGCACAATCTCTTCGTGAATACCATGTTTAGCATGTAGCTTTCCGTCACATACACACACATTTCTCTCCTTAGGTTTGTTTTCTCTCAATATCTGACACACACACACACACACACACAGAGAGGACACAACACACACCCCCTCCCTCGAGCACACAATTCATCCCCATCCAAGGTTATATGGCGACCACTCTAGCTTGTGCTTCTCTGCACCCCAGCATGCACAACACCTCAATCTTCAAAGAGGGCATTGAGGAGATCGAAGATGGCGACCACACTACGCTAGAGAATGCGGGGCCATTTGGAAGCAGGATTGTGTGACGACGGCTGACTGACTCCTCCCCCACCCTCTCTCTCTCTCTCTCGCACAAATTACCAATCCCTCTCTCCCCCGCACAAATTTATCAATCCCTCAACCCACGATATCCTTCCCCTCTTGTCCATGTTTTTCCAGCTCTCTCATCAAACTTGTTGACTCTTCTTCTTCCATGTGTACAGAATCCGGATTCACACGCATCTCACATATATTACATGTCTCCATCTTTCTCACAGACCTAACTTCTTCCTCTCTCTTTCTCTCTATCTCTCTCTCTTCCTCTCTCTCTCTCTGTTTCGTTAGGTTTGTTTCCTACTCTCTCGTCCACATACATACAATCTTTCCCGCCCTATCCGCTCCATCTTCGCAAGCTCTCTCTGCACGTTTCATTCACACA
The DNA here is from genome assembly GCF_018294505.1 of Triticum aestivum. NCBI lineage: Eukaryota > Viridiplantae > Streptophyta > Magnoliopsida > Poales > Poaceae > Triticum > Triticum aestivum. The sequence continues at coordinate 622,022,708 of NC_057800.1, forward strand.
TTGGGATATGTTCAAAATGTTGCTTTTATAATGGCCGATGTAGAGTTATTGTTGGTTTTGTTGCATCCTACAAAGTAATAACTATGAAATTCATTTTGATTGTCATTTGACTGGGATTATGTGAGTCTGAGCATGTTGTGAAGTACTATACACCTCGTATGCATCTTGGAATTCGACAATGATTGTAAGTTTAGAATTGTATAGACCATTACATTCGAAGTCAGTAGCCTAATATATTTATTTCACAATTTCAACAAATGATTATTTCACTACATACTAAGAAAACAAATGTGTACACCCTCCGTTTTTATTTAAGTTCGCTTATTAGCATTGCTCAAAGTCAAGTTTTGTAAACTCTCAGAAAGTTTATAACAAAAAATATTAACATATACAATAACAAATAAATACCATTAGATTCATTATTGAATGTACTTTCACATCATACATATTTGTTATGGTAAATGTTTATATTTTTCTATAAACTTGGTCAAACTTTAGGAAGTTTGACTTCGATCAAACCTAATATGCAGAGTTTACTAGTACTACTCGCTAGTTGCTTAGCTGAATCACCCAACACGCCACACGGGGAGTTCAGTGTCACAAAATTTTGAGGTCGGCGGGAAAATCTCCCACGCCCCTAATTCGAGTAGTGGGAAGTTACCATCATAGCCTTCGGAACAGGCCTACAAATGACGGTTGGTAGGGGTTGTTTTCGTAACTTCAGGTTCACCCTACCCAGCCAACCCCACCCCGGCACCCAGAGTAGTACACCTGAATACTCCCCATTTTCTATCCCCACCGCAAAATAGACTTCTCCACGGCCTCATAGCCTTCGTGCTCCTCCCCTTCTACATCGGCGCACTCGTCCACCGCAGCGCATCTGCCTCATCGACGACCTCGTACGCCGCACTGGAGCCGGTCCACCGTCGTCGCCGTACACGGAGCCTCTTCCCCGGCACCGTCTTCCACGGTCTCAGATCTGCTTCCCGGAAGCCGACGCCAAGCGCAGAAGCACCACCGTCATGGACAATGAACTAACTCCTGTTGCCGACCATGACTCATAGAGGCCGCCGCGACCATTGTTCTCCTCCTCGATTGGTAATGTGTGTATTGAATCACTTAGAAGTACATGTGCACTTCCAATTTTGTCCATACCTACCCTTCAAATTTCCCGGGTGCTATTGTTCCCGTAAAAGTAATTGGTTATAGCCTCCATTGTCCAACATAATATCAGCTTGTAATTGTGCGTCACACCTGTATCGCGTTGTGCTTGGGTAGGTTTTTCATCTACAACTAGTAGTGTGGCAAATGATGGAAAGTTTTTTAGAACTAGCAAGATGCCCATGCGTTGCACGCATCAAGATGCATTTGTATGAGTAGTTTATCTTGTGGGAGAAAAGGATGAACGAGGGAAGGCCCTATTTGCAAATCTGGAGAGGGGTGTGGGTATATTTTTGCAAAATTGCCATTGTTTCCTTCCTATCTGTCAGATATAAACCGGATGGCCTATATTGCAGGATGGCAGGCACACCAACTCTGTTTTTTTATAAGAAAAGAAAAAAGTAGAGAGTAGAGAAGTAGAGATAAATATTAAATATAAAATAAATATAACAGTAGAGAAGAGAGTAGAGATAGCAGAGACATCGGGAGAGGATTGCGCATGCGCGGGAAAAAGCGGCCGAGCGTGCGCTAGTTTTGGTGCACGGCGTACGACGCGCTTTATAAAATCCAACGGCCTCCCACCGCTCTGTGCCTTGCCACCGCTCTCTCCCCGCTCTGTGCCTCGCAACCGCTCTCTCCCCGCTCTTTCTCGCCTCGCCACCGCCGCGCCACCATGCCGTCGCATCGCCGAGAAACTTGGGGATACCGCGGCATCCGCGCGCGCCCCTTGGGCGGCTTCTCCGGCGAGATCCGGTTCCGCAGGATGCGCCTCGGCCTCAGCAATTTTGACACCGCCAACGAGGCTGCCCTTGCGTACGATGTGGCGGCGTGGCGCCTCCGGTGGCCTCATAGAACATTGAACTTCCCCAATGTGCCGACGCGGGAGCGGGCACAGGAGCTCGCGCCTCTGCCGTGGCTTATCACCGACGAGGATTGTCGCGACAACCGGAGGCGGGAGCATCGTCTCAACATCACCGAGATGGACGAGGAAGCCCTGGTGCTGTGGTGCCAACGCTTCCCGCAGGACATCATCAATGAGCGCGAGTTCTACGTGCAAAGGAGGGCGGAGCGAGCCGCCTATCGCGAGGACACGCGTAGGCAAAAGCGGACGCTCAATTCAACATGAGGCTAGGAGCAATGTCGCCCTGGGAATCTGACGATGATCGGTATCTTCACGCCTACAGTTAGACGTCGGAGGAGGACATCATCGAGGAGGAGTCGGACGATGAGGAGTAGTTGAATAACCTATTTTTTTATCTATCTATGCTGAGAACTACGCTCTACTCTCTAGTCTCTACTCTCTATCTCTACTTCTCGATCTCAACACTGTAAACACTTGTTTAAAGCGCCGCCCATTGCGATTCTATTGGAGATGCTCTAACATGGCAGGCGAGTGCTTTAATGTTGCCGACAAGATGCGTGAGTATTACTAGTAGTATATTTTTTCCTGCCATGTTGAGATTTTAAAACCACTTGTGCGGACATGCAGAGGAGCAATGAAGACCAAACACGGGATATTGGGGACATCTTCCAGGAGCATGGCAAGTTAAAGAGGAGCTGCACCGAACCTATAAAACGAGCTTTGGTAAGTAACACCCTTTCAATTACTTTCATTTAGCCTCGTGTTCTTCGATGTGTATATGTTGTAGTTTCTGTTTCTCTTAAGTCTCGTGTTCTTCGATGTGTAATAAGAAGAGTCTTAATCGTCCTAATGCTTTCTTTTTTAGCTTGATGTAGGACGTGGGTGTTCTCACCTTGTAGTCTGTTTTTATATTTTTTTTCCTTTTGAATTCACTTCTCCCAGTTCTGTTTATCTGGCTTCTACTACATGGATCTGGGTTGCTAGTATTGATCTAAAAAAGAAGTAACTTCATGTCAGGATGCAGTTCCTGCGAGGAGGGAAGTATGGTCAACCTTGAGATCATGTTTCCAAAATGAGGCTGGATTACACACAAGGTGCCAGTTCCCTAATGATGCTGGATTAGACACAAGGTGCAAATTCCCAGATGATGCTGGATTACACACAAGCCAGGTGGAGTCATCAGCTGTTCGTGTCCTCGTGGCTCTAGTAAAGGTTGAAAGAAAGCGTGCAGCAGCCCTTGAGAATGTAGCTGAGTTCCTGAAGAAGCGAAAAGAGCAATCAGATGCTATCTTCGCCCATGCCAAAGAAGAGATGGAAGAAGCCAGAATTAAGCTAGCATAGGCACAACAGGCTAGGCGTCTCCTGCTATCTAAAACTGTTGTCAATAAAAAATTTCCTTCATAGTAGCTAGGTTCAAATGTTTATCCAGTCAGCATGCCTGTTGTGATGTCCGTGCATCTACTGATGTGGTACAAAATATTTTTTTTCGGGACGTGTAATAACAACAATTACTTTCCAAACAATAATAGACGAAGCATTGGACATGGTATAGTTCACGCGCAAGCCTGACATTCCAAGTTCAACTTCCACATCAAAACTCATGTTCACAGATATCTGCACATTCATACATAATGTCCACAACCATGATTCACTTCAAAGTCAAAAAATTGAGGAGAGTTATGAATAAAGAAAAACATCTAGTTCCTGCTACTAGTGCGAGCACAACAAGTCAAGACCATGCGTAATTAATTATATTTTGGTCATTTTTTGTGTTCTAAAATGCCGGCCGGCTCGCGGAAGGACGTGTTGTCGGCACACGCGCAGATTCAATGAAGGCAGGCGGGGCTGTCTGAAGCCGGTTGCATGCGGCGAGGAGGCGTGTTCAGCTGGGCGTGCAGCGAGTGGGGCCCTCTTGGTCGGCGCGCTGGTTCAATGCCTGCGCTATGAGAGGTCGCGTACGTGTCAGAGCAATCACTCCCTCCAGTCCTTTTTTGTTTGGGTATAACAAAATCTCGTTTTCCAATCACATTTTACAAGTAAAATTCATGGACAAACTTTGACCCAAAATACAATGGGGACTAGTAAACCAGAATGGAGGAAGTAGTTTTTTAATCAAAGAAGGGTTTCCCCCTTCCAATTTTCATTACTGAAAACCAACATCTAACTCTAAACCATAGTATTTGCCCTAGAACTACCAGGGTCAACAACTCGCAACATAAACCCATACAACCATATGCCAAGGAGGTACGTAGTACTATGAATTCCATTTTCGCTCCATACCAATCGTTCTAAAAACTACTTAGTACTTATAACGCGGCATTGAAAATCGGAACTCTTAACCCCGCTAAAAAAAGATATTCTAAACGTGGCTACTCAATTTGTGGCAACTGGCGAGCCACCGCCTCCAAGTCGTTCACCTGTGGTCCCGACCATCAACTCCTACAGATCAAATTATCACGCGAGCTGACTATTCCTACAAAGGTGCGCTCCACCACGTACCCGGTACCCGCGAATGCAGCAATCATGCACCTAGGGTTTTAGGGTTTATTTGTTAACGTTACCTTTACGTGACACTCATGTGTGCGAGACAGCAAGAGACCGACTGCATGCGTGCGCCTCTTCTCTTCGTATATGTACTCCACCGTTTGTCTGGTGTCCAAAAAATATAATAACTACTAGCAATGTGCCAATGCGTTGCCACACGTCAGAGTAGATTAATACATATTCACCGATTTGGTAGAAAAAAGTCTAGTTTTGAAATACGTATATCACTAAAAATATGTTATGTTTCACTCAAAATATATTCCTTTGGCAGTTTTGATGAGATAAGGGAGGAATGTTGTTGGTTTCAAGATTCGAGAAGTGGTATATGTCTAATTTCTACTCTTACTAGCAAGATGCCCGTGCATTGCACGGAACATCATGATCTTGTGGGAGAAAAGGATGAACGAGGGAAGGCCTTATCTGCAAATGTGGAGAGGAGTGCGGGTAAATTGCCATAGTTTCCTTCCTATCCGTCAGATATAAATCGGATGACCTATATTGCAGGATGGCAGGCCCACCATCACCACCAACTCTGTTTTTATCCCTACTCTTATAAAAATCATAGTCGGTGATGATCATGTGCCTGCCATCCTGCAATATAGGCCGTCCGATCTATATCTGACGGATAGGAAGGAAACTATGGCAATTTTGCAAAAAGATACCCACACCCCTCTCCACACTTGCAAATAAGGCCTTCCCTTGTTCATCCTTTTCTCCCACAAGATAAACTACTCATACAAATGCATCTTGATGTTCCGTGCAACGCATGGGCATCTTGCTAGTTGTTGCAAAAAGCCCATGTGTCTGAGAGAGAGAGGGAGAGAGGAGGAGGACGGAGTGCATGTGTGACAAATACACAAAGAGTGTGTGTGCGAGAGGCATCAACTTAAAATGAGGTGATAGTGTGTGTGTGCACGATCGAGAGGGCGTGTCTCAAAAAGGGACGAAAAATCTACAGAGATACAAGGAGCGGGAGAGAGACATGTATGCGATAGTGGAAGCACGAGTGTGCGGGTGTATAAACCTATCTAGAGGCTAGTCGATAAATGTTTGTGAGAGAAATACGAGTCGGGGGTGCAAAAGCGAGAGTTTTGTGTGTGTGTGTGTCTGTGAGAGAGAGAGAGAGACAGTAGTCGGGAAGGGGAGTGGAAGCAGGAGTTGTGTGTTTGTGAGAGAGGGGGTGATTTTGTCTGATCGGTAAACAAATGAATAATGTCAGTCTGGGATGGAGACGAAAAGGAGAACACAACAAATGTTTTGTCTACAGGAGAGAGAGAGAGAGTAATTTTAGTGGTATGATTCATATCTAGAGACATATAGGGTGTCTAAGAGAATCCCATAGAGAGAAAGACAAAGTGAAAGATGAGTGGAGACTGTGTGTGTGGCAGTGAAAAAGAAAGCTTAGGTACCTAGTGATACGAGAGAACGGTAGAGACGTGATAGATAATGAAAATCGTGTAATGTACAATGATAGGGAGAGTGTGACACTTCTCAAGGGAGACGTCGAGAGACCATGTTTGTGAGGATAGGAGAAACATGAAGTGAGCGTGCGGGTGAGCTGGAGAAAAGAGAGTGATAGCTACATGAAGGAGCATGCATGCGAGAGAGATGAGCGTGAAAAGAGTGAACATAAATGGGATTCAAATATTTGAATTCGAGATGATGATATATGTAATCAATACTCGAACCAAAATTGATCTATAAAACATGCATACTCATATGAATTCACGCGCATCTATGTTATTTAAAATGTAGATATTATTGATCCATACATTTTAGTAGAACATAATTTGGTTTAATTTTTTGAATTCAACCTTGTGATTTTGAGATCATTGTATTTGTAAATCACATTGTACATATAAAGGAGCAGAATTCTTTGTTGTGCTTTTGAAAGTATATATAAAAAATGATGTATATAGAATTTTATTCCAATCGAAAATGGACCCCGCCCGAAAAAAATAGAATACAAACGGGATTCGAATTGAGTTGGCACGGTAAACGTGCACTCTGCAAAATTTGAACAAAGTGGGGAAAGTCACAGTAACCGCCCGAAACCAAAATCCGCGAGATGGAAATTAGATTACTACTGCCTATCCTTGCCACGCAAAGCCTATCTGCTCGATTTCTATAGGTTTCGATAGGGGTAGGTTTATAATTTCACTCAAACATGACATAACCGCCTCTCACCCGGATTCATACACGGTGGGTGCCAAAACACAGTGTGTCCTCGGCTGAAATCGACTCCCTCCCCGATTCATACACGATGGACGCCAAAAACAAACTCTCGTCGGCAAATATTTGGTGTATGCGAGATTACCGTCCTATCCCCAACCGACTAATATTGTTGTGATGTAGGAAATTTGAAACGGGGGCTAAGTTTGTAAATTTCCTCGCATTTGAGATAAGCGCGCCCTGAAGACATGGTTCCCCCTTCCTCTCCACCTACATTTCCCCATCCGTACTCCATGGGCGCCAAAACACCCTCTCCACTCCAGCCTCCTCCGTCCGCCACCCCATCCACCGTCGTCCTCCTCCACCATGCCGGAGCTGATACCCTGACGCCGCCGTCCATTACAAGAGATCGACCTCTCTCATCCACGGCTTCGGACCAGATCCTTGCATCCCATCCTCTTGCTTCATCCCCGCCGTCGTCCACCTTGCCGGCGCCGCTCCTACGACCATCTCGTCCACCGCGCGCCGCCGCCACCGTTTACCCTCCTAGATCTGCGTCCACGCCGCCGACAGCCATCGCTACCGCAGCACTGTCAAATTCTCAGCAGATGCATACACGACGCCGCACGAGAGGCGGTACTCTTTCGTATCTTCTCAACTTCTTTATCGCAGCAAGAAAATAGATCGCCACTGCTTTACTCTGATTTCTTGTCCATCACTTACTTGCTAGTTGAAAGCAAACAGTGGTTGTGAAGTTGCCTTTGTCCGGTTTGCACCTTCAGATCCGCCATGGCACGCTCAACACTATACTCCCAATGCTTATGGTTTTCCCCTTTTATATTCCACACTAGTTAAATCACAGTAGACTAAATTTCAAAATTGGGTCAGTCGATTTTTTAGAGCTCGTCGGAGTTAGCCGGTGCGAACGAAGGGACTCGGGTGGGGACGGTGGTTGTGGGGGGCGGTGGTGGGGCCTCACCGAATGGAGAAAACTTGACGCGGGTGGGGGCAGGGGTGGGGGTGGGGGTGGCGGAGGAACACAGGCAGTGGGGGCCGATGGTCCGGTCGGCGGCCCATGCAGTGTTCTGTATGGGAAGAATCAGAGACGAGGAAGAAGAAGGGTTAGGAGACGTAGGATCTTCATCCAACCGCCTGAAATGGTCGACTGACCCAAATGACAAAAGTCACGCGACTTGCATGCAGACATGCCTTTATATTAAGTACCATCATCGTACCTGCTTAGCACCGCTCCTGAATCCATCAAGCTAAACAATGTGCCACTCATAATTCCAAACTTGTTGCTCAAGTACGAATCTGATATGATGATGATATTACTAAAACAGATAACATTTAATTGGTCGGCTAATGTTCCTACTTTACTTTCAAAAAAGCACATGCACCACATATAGAGAGACAGCAGGGAGTTGCTTTCTTAATGCACTCTGGTTCATCATGTGTGGGCACTGCGCAACGAACATTTTATTATCCAAAATCTGCTTGCTCTTCTTTAGCATGTTCCTCTTCTGTTCTTCTTTAATAAGTACTCTCTCCATTCCTAAATACAAGTATTTGTATAGATTCTACCATGGACTACATATGGAGCAAAATGAGTTAATCTACACTCTAAAATGTATCTGGATACTTCTGTATGTGATCCATAGTGGAAATCTCTACCAAGACATATATTTTGGAACAGAGGGAGTATGATAGTAGTACAGTATGTTCCTTGTAGTGAAGATGAGCAGGGACATTTGTAGTGTAGAGGTCTATACGGTCGGTTGTGATGGACACTTTGAACTCTTCGGGCCTCTTTGATTTGTAGGATTTTGTAAACATGGGAATAGGATTTGTGGTGGCCTGCCCACTTGAATCCTATAAGAATAGCAAGGAAATGTGGGGAGCTGTGTCGCCTTTGAGAGTTACACTGATATTAATAGTACCGCACCTTCAGTTGAAGAGAGCTGGTATCCGAAGCCTTTCTGCCATACCAACAATACTAGCACATATATTCCAGCAAGTTCCACTTTGTTAATTTTACTCTGATGGGTTTTCCCGTTATATGTACACTATGATCTGTGTAGTTGCTTTGTGTCGCACTAGCAGCAGTCAACTCTTGAAGCTAAACACTGCAATGACTTACAGAATTGGCACCAAGGCATTGAGTGCCATTCTGGATGCAATGAAACTCATACGCTCCCCACCTGTTGATTCTTGTTCAGAATATGATCCTAATGACTATTCTAACCTCGAGGAGTCAAAGGCAGATGGCATGTCCTGTTCACCATCAAGGTTCCTGTTCTAATTGGCAAGGTTTTATTGATTGCGCGTATCTTGCATATGTTGTCTTGCATTTCTTCTACTTTGTTGCACCGCCATCTGCTTAGTTTACTCATCATATATGTCGAGATGCCATGCCCATCCATTATCAATACATATTCCATCTGTCATCATACCATGTTTTTCCAGTCAAATGTTGTTCTTGTGCATCAGACATCAAAAAGGAAGAGGCTGATTGCCGAACCTAAAGAGCGCCAGCAAAGTCCTTGAAAAACGTGGTTGTGCTGGAGAAATCAGACACCACTCCACTTATATTAGCTGTATAACCAGTGACACAAAACGCAGGACCGACTCCAGCAGACTGTACCCATACTTCACTGGCCACACCACTAGCCCCACCACACAGGACCTGCACTCCAGCAAAAGGTATGCCGATTTCAGTTGCTTAGCACCAGCCGTACCATAGAAAAATCCCACTCCAGCAAAAAGTACAGCAAGTCCACCGGCCGAAGACCTATCCCAACTGCAGAGACAGCCAAATCCTGCAGATTGGAACCCCATTCCAGTTATTCCCAGTTTAAAAGACAATGCTTTCAATGTTGTTAGGGACTACATGCATATATTCTCATCATGGGAAGATTATAGTGAAGATAAATACCATTTTCACATCTTCATGTCCCACTTACGTGTAAGTGCTATTATTCATGGTGATTATTTTCCTATTTTCTGCTAATTGAACACATCAATGATTTACATTAAATTGTTTTAAGTAGGCGAGGGTCAATCTGGATAGTCATGACGAGCAAAGCTTGATTGCGCTTTTCAAGGAAGCATTGCAGCAGTATGGGTGTTACCTGAGGAAATCACACTTTGATGGCAAGTCTATAAACGAATTTCTGGTGAAGTCTCCTGTGCTAAATTTAGAAGACATTGAATGGAAAAACCTTGTTATGCACTGGTCTTGTTTCGAGGATGAGGTATTGTGTATGATATCGCATGACAATTTGAACTTCTACTTTTCCGCATGTGCCTTGCAGATCTTTTTTGCAGGAAATTTGCTCGAAAAGGAATTCCGGTTTGAAAAGAACGACATGATATCGCAAATATGATGCCCGCTGCTTTGCTCTTGTTAGTACCTGTTGTCTTGTATCATTGTACTTGCATACATACCTGGTTCATTATGTGATAGCAGTATGCATGATAGCTTGCTTATCAATTGTTCGCTCCAAATTATCTGATCTGTATGAATGGTTACATTAGTGTAGAATATATCCAATGCCAATGAAATTTTTTAGCTCTGCATTGTTCTTGTAAGTACCTGCTCTCCTTTATCAGTGTACTTATATTGACAGGTAGTTGTTCATGTACCATCATTCTGCAGCTTATTTTCCTTTGCCCTCCATTTTCTACACATAAGATCTATATTTACTCTTACCATAAGCTTGGATACCACCGATGGTACTGAATAAGTTTAGCTCTGCATTGCTCTTGGGTGTACCTTTTGCCTGTATCGTTGTACTTACATTTATAGCTACTTGGTTATGTAGCATCACTCTTCATCTTATCTTAAATATTCTCCATTTTTTCTTATATAGTCACATCTATATTTGCTCTTAACAAAATGTAGAATAAAGGCAATGGTTATGAAGAAGATTTTGTGGTAAACTTCTTGAATTGCCCCCCATCAGCATGGACAAGGGCTTTATAGAGCCTGCCTTCACCAATAATGTTAGTTTGTCCTTCTCAAGCCTTCAAACTTTGTTGTGTATATTGGGTTAGGCATGACTGAAACAATTGTTTATTTTTGGTGTTTGCATCAAATTGCATGTTTAAAGTTTATTATGTACTTCATAAACAAAAGTTTGTCCTTCTCAATTTAAGTTTTCAGTTGTACAACCAAGTTCCTTCTTCATACCATGTAAATTAAACTATATAGAGCAAGTGATCTTATTTTGCCAATCTGAAATGGGATAAATTGACAGCACACTAACCATTGATACTTATGAGTTCTTGATATGTAATCCAGTGGTGTCGTGAAGCTGCCAACTCCTTCACAATGTCATTTCCTGCCATGTCTTGACCTGACCAATACCATATTGTTTTAATGCTATTTTAAACTGTGATGAATTGTCAGCACCAATACTTATAGAGAAGGACCGATTTGGAAACTCAGGATGAGGTAACCTGTGCTAATACCTCTGCTATCTTCAAGAATGCTTGGTGGCAGTATCAGAATTACCCTAAGAAAACGTACTTCACTTGCAAAGAAACTCATCAAATTCCCTTACGTTCTCCTGAGACACATTTACTGGATGATGACTGGGAACGCCTTGTTCTGTACTGGTCCGGAACCAAGAATGTGGTAAGGTCTATGAGCTCATTTTCTATTTTTAAGTACTATATTTTTGCGTCTTACTGTACTGTGTTCATGTAGAACAAGTGCTAAACCTGAAGAACAACTGTTCTAATTTAAGATTCCATTGCTATCATAGTTCAAAAAAGCCCTAGGCGTTAATTGTGCGTTTTGCCACCGCCTTGCGCGTTACTGACCAAAGCGCATGCTTATGCGCAGTTATGCATAGATTAAGCGTAGTTATGCGCAATGCGTTTTGCCAACGCCTAGAGCCTAGGCGCGCTTAAGCGTGCCTTTTTTTAACTATGATTGCTATCGTGCATACTGCTTTGCTCTTGTATCACTGTATTTACTCATACAAAATTATTTTTTAAATTGAAGGATCCAATCGAAACTCCAATGGCACAGCAGGTATGTTCACGCATGTTTCTTTAAGAGGTTTGCTCTTATCAATAGCTCTTTTGATTTCAATTTCAATTGTGTATACAGTTGACTTCTCATATCATGCACATTACTAGCATCACAACAGAGCCAATAGTGTTGTTGTACATGTAGACCCGTGGTACCCATCTGAAATCTTGTTGTGCCATGTAGTTTCCCACGCTTTCTATTCTTTCACTGCTGCTTTGTCTTGAACTGATATGATTTGAACTGTGTCTCTATTTTGATTGGGAAGACAATCCAGTGACCATAGGACATAGATATATGTTTGTTTGATGCTTTTATTATGTACTAGTACTTGGCAATAGAAGACTTGGTAGTTTAATCATGTCCACCTTACTAATGAACTGGTTCACCGAAATGAGTTTCATATACTAGTACATGCTAAACCTGTTATGTGTCTGCTTGTTTCTTCTTTAAGAATGCCGACAGAATATTGGGGAAGAGTGCCTTATTAAGCAATGGTAAAGGAAGTAATGCATATAAGGTTCAGGATAGTGACACATCCTTGTTGGTCTCCAACAAAGCTGATAAAACAGTTAAGGAAGACTATCTCGAAGACAGAGAGACAACCCCAAAGTCCTGTCTTGGATTAGTGTTCGAGTTACACGCCACTACCGCTTGCACAAGCTATTCAAACTCACTGTCTGAATTAGTTCAGTTTCTTGAGCTCAACTACAAGCTGAAAGACATCGATCAGGTATGCTGCAACAAGAAGCGGAAGGACTGCAGAAGTCCCTGGAGCATTCAGATGCATACTTTCTGGTGCAACAGCAAGCGTTGGAGGATTTTAGCGCCAAACAGGACAAAGCTAATAAGCTTGCTAAGCTTATTGCCAGCATGGTGGATACCCAGGATAACGTTTCTTGAGCTCTTCTGAAGTTCTTTCAGTCATGCTCTTGTTTTGCTGCCGCGTTTATTTGCATTGGTGGCCTATTTTGACGGCCAGTGTATGTAATATGCTGCTTTGTTCCCTATATTTGCACTGGTGGAGAACTTTGATGCCCAGTGGATGTAATATGTGTAATAGCGGTAATAGGCTAGCTAATTGCTTGCTTATTTATTTCCTTATTGTCTTGTTTAGTTGTTTGCTTGTAGTCATTGCAGTTCTTTTTCTGTGTTTTTCTAGTGGCCACAGTAACCTATTTTTGGAAACTAGGCCAAAATAATCATGGCAACACATGGACTGTTGTAACCATGGGCCTCCTGCGGGCCGTAGGATCCATGGGCCTTCTACGGGCCATAGGATCCATTGTCCTTCTATACAGGCCGTAGGATCCATGGGCCTTCTACGGGTCGTATGATCCATGGGCCTTCTACGGGCCGTACGATCCATGGGCCTTCTATGGGCCATACGATCCATGGGCCTTCTACCGGGCGTAACATCATTTTGCCAATCATGGGCCGTACTATTCGTGGACCATAACGGGCTGTTAATAGGCCGTATATGATAACTCTATGAAAATAGCCCAACAAGTTTTTTGACATGAAAATGGCCCAACGTATTAACTAGCCACAAACGGGCCGACTGTAACCACAGGCTGAATTTGGCCCACAAGCAGAAAATGACAGTAACGGGTCGTAAGTAACCAAATGCTAGAAATGAGCCCAAGAATAAATGGGCCCTGAGAAGGCCGAAAGATAACCTGGGCTGGAAACGGCCCAATGGAATAATGGGCCGTTAATGGGTATGAAGTGATACACTGTTCATTATGGGCCAGTTTCACCATGGGTCATTAATGGGCCAAGAGTTAAAAAGGGCCTCATATGGGCCGAAAGACGTCATGAGCCATACATGGGGCAGAAGTTAAAACAGGCTGGAATCATATTGGACAGCCCAGATGACGGTACTAGGACTAATTCGGAGAGGTCGTAACGGGCCCTAGGTTAGCGGGCTATAAATGGGCTATATGCGAACAAACCGTTAACAGGCTTTCCATGGGCCGGCCCGCCACCTTTTGACCAAGTCAAACGGGCTGGCCTTTTCACAGGAATGGGCCTCTATTGGGCCGTGCCACGTGTTGATGTATCATAGGCGCCTTGGGTCCAATGAGTGGATGACATCTGTCCCAACGGTGAGCCGACACGTGTTTCCTCCAGCCAATGATGATTTTACATGTGGAAAATCCCCATTGGTCGGGGCTGTTAACGGGTTATCGGATCCAAAACCGGACCCGATAGCTTAACGGCGTTCCGTTATGGTGGATGCCACGTGTCGGTTGCCCTTGACGAAAGCACTTCTGTGACGAGCGATTTATCGTCATGGAAGTGGACACTTTCGTGATGATAATTTTGGTAATGTCATGGAACACTTCTACGACAGCACATGTATGACTATCTTGATTCTGTCATAAAATCGTCATGGATGTACATGCATGACAAAAAATGTGACCTACTGTGACAAACACGTATCATCACAGAAGTGTATTTTTTGTAGTGGTACTAGTTGCGTTGCATGGATCAAGACTGGGATTTGTCACTCCATGTAACGAAGAGATATCTCTCGGCCTTCTCAGTAATACAACATCCAAAATAGCTTGCAAATATGTGACTAATGTGTAAAGAGAACTTGTCGGTAACGAGATTGAACTAGGTATATATGGTGATACCGACGATCGAATCTCGGGCAAGTAAAATATCGCGAGACAAAGGGAATGGAATACGGGATTGTTTCAATGCTCGACATTGTGGTTCAAACCGATAAAGATCTTCGTTGAATATGTGGGAGTCATTATGGGCATCCAGGTACCGCATGTTCTCGAACCCGTAGGGTCACACACTTAATGTTCGGTAACGCTAGGGTAGTAATGGGATACTCATAATGGTGAGACCGCATATAGTTCGGAGCCTCGGATTGGATCTCAAATATCACGAGGAGCTTCAGAATGGTCCAGAGATAAAGTTTCATATAAGAAAAGTGGTTTTCAGGGTTCCGAAAAATGTTTCGGGTTTTACGGTATTATACTGGAAAGGTTCTAGAGTGGGGCCCACCTGCATGGAGGGACCCGCATGGGCATGGGTAGTGGGGAAAGGCCCCACACCCCTGGTACAGGCGCACCAAGATCCCCCTTAAAAGGAATAGGATCATATCCCGAAGGTATAAGATCAAAATCCCTAAAAAGGGAGTATCATGATCGGTAGGGAAGGAAAGGAGGGGATTTGCCCCCCACTTTGCCGCCGACCCTATGGGATTGGAGGAGGGGCTAAGCCCCGTCCCCAATGCCTATATAAGGGAGGAGGCGCATGGGGGCAGTCCATCCATCTGTTGGTGCCTCCCCTCACTCCTCCTCCTCTGCAGACACTTGGCGAAGCCCTGTCGGAGCTCCACCATAAAATCCACCACCACGCCGTCGTGCTGGCCTAAATCCTGTATACCTCTCCCTCTCGCTCGTTGTATCAAAGAAAAAAGAGATGTCACCAAGCCGTATGTGTGCATATCTTGGAGGTGTCGTTCCTGCGGTGCTGGATCGGATTGGATCGCGAAGAAAGTACGACTACGTGAAGCACATTCGTTGGAACGTTTTTGCTTTCGATCTAGAAGGGCATGTAGACTTCCCTTCCTCGTTGCTAGCATCTAGTAGATTGGATCTTGGATGAATTCGTAGGATTTTTTGTTTTCCATGCAACGATTCCCAACATCATCAACCCTCCTTGCATCGTCAGCCTATCTGCCAACAAGTGGTGTGAGTTCTAGGTCCAAGTGCAGATCTACAAGGGGCACGTTGTGCTCGGGCGTGACTGGGAGTACTTCTGCCGGCGATACAAGATCGTCCCCACTGACCTACTTGTCCCGCGGCTCTGTGGGCTGGGCCTGAAGGTGCATATCTTCATTGCCAACACCTCCAACATCTGCAGGGTCCGGTGCTTGAAGCACAACTCCGTCGGCGACATCTGCCATGCCCTCTAGGTTGTCTTTCTCTAGATCATCTGAAATACGAACTAATTTAGGTATGAACTGAAGTTTGTTCATCTAGTTTGCTGGTAAACTTGTCTATATTTTGCCCAGGGATCATCACCCAATGGTCTAGCAGGGGCATGGGATGCCCTGCTATTTTAAACTTAAGCGTAGTAGTAAGTATGATCTGCATGTTCTTGTTGTTCTTACTGTGTTGTTCTTGTTATTCTTGTGCTTTGAAGTATTGTGTGTTGTGATATGATCATATGTTGTGTGTGTTTTTGTGTTGCAAAAGGGGTAGTAAGGCCATCGTATTTGACTGGGATGAGCAGAACAAGTACTTGCACGCAACCAAACAGTTGTGCTTTGCATTTGCTCACTGATGTCTACTACACAACCTTCTTCTTGTAGACGTTGTTGGGCCTCCAAGTGCAGAGGTTTGTAGGGCAGTAGCAAATTTCCCTCAAGTGGATGACCTAAGGTTTATCAATCCGTGGGAGGCATAGGATGAAGATGGTCTCTCTCAAACAACCCTGCAACCAAATAGCAAAGAGTCTCTTGTGTCCCCAACACAGCCAATACAATGGTAAATTGTATAGGTGCACTAGTTCGGTGAAGAGATGGTGATACAAGTGCAATATGGATGGTAGATATAGGTTTTTGTAATTTGAAAATATAAAAACAGCAAGGTAACTAATGATAAAAGTAAGCACAAACGGTATTGCAATGTGTAGAAACAAGGCCTAGGGTTCATACTTTCACTAGTGCAAGTTCTCTCAACAACAATAACATAATTGGATCATATAATTATCCCTCAACATGCAACAAAGAGTCACTTCAAAGTCACTAATAGCAGAGAACAAGCGAACAGATTATTGTAGGGTATGAAACCACCTCAAAGTTATCCTTTCTGATAGATCTATTCAAGAGTCCGTAGTAAAATAACACGAAGCTATTCTTTCCGTTCAATCTATCATAGAGTTCATACTAGAATAACACCTTAAGACATAAATCAACCAAAACCCTAATGTCACCTAGATACTCCAATGTCACCTCAAGTATTCGTGGGTATTATTATACGATATGCATCACACAATCTGAGATTCATCTATTCAACCAACACAAAGAACTTCAAAGAGTGCCCCAAAGTTTCTACCGGAGAGTCAAGACGAAAATGTGTGCCAACCCCTATGCATAAGTTCACGAGGTCACGGAACTCGCAAGTTGATCACCAAAACATACATCAAGTGGATCACGTGATATCCCATTGTCACCACAAATAAGCACATGCAAGACATACATCAAGTGTTCTCAAATCCTTAAAGACTCAATCCGATAAGATAGCTTCAAAGGGAAAACTCAATTCATCACGAGAGAGTAGAGGGGAAGAAACATCATAAGATCCAACTATAATAGCAAAGCTCGCGATACATCAAGATCGTTCTGAATCAAGAACACGAGAGAGAGAGAGAGAGAGGGAGGGAGAGAGAGAGAGATCAAACACATAGCTACTAGTACATACCCTCAGCCCCGAGAGTGAACTACTCCCTCCTCGTCATGGAGAGCGCCGGGATGATGAAGATGACCACCAGAGAGGGATTCCCCCCTCCGGCAGGGTGCCCGAACGGGTCTAGATTGGTTTTCGGTGGCTACGAAGGCTTCTAGCGGCGGAACTCCCGATCTAGGTTTCTTTTTGGAAGTTTGGGGTTATATAAGAAATGTTGGAGCCGGGAACAAGTAAGGGGGGTCTCCGGGCTGTCCACGAGGTAGGGAGGCGCGCCCAGGGGGTGGGCGTGCCCCCCACCCTTGTGGGTAGCCCGGGACTCTTCTGGCGTAACTCTTTTACTCCATGGCCTTCTTTTGGTCCAAAAATAAGTTCTGTGAAGTTTTAGGTCAATTGGACTCCGTTTGATTTTCCTTTTCTGTAAAACCCCAAAACAAGGAAAAACAGAAACTGGCACTGGGCTCTAGGTTAATAGGTTAGTCCCAAAAATCATATAAAATAGCATATAAAACATCCAAGGTTGATAATATAATAGCATGGAACAATCAAAAATTATAGATACGTTGGAGACGTATCACTCACCCTTAAAGCACAAACATGGACAACCAAACAACAACTCACCATCTGGGCCTTGATGCAACCAATCAACATGCATATCTTGGTCTTTTGCCTGCATTAGCTCAATCAGGCCCATATGGGTCAAGTATGCAGAGTGGCATAGAACGATGCACATAACCAAATGCATCCTTAAAGCATCTCTATTGATATTGTTGAAGGAGTGAAGAAGCATAAAAGGCCGAGAGAGAATATAGTCATGTTACTACTACTCGCAATAGAGTCATTGGATTCCCCAAAGAGGAAGGGTGATTTAGCACAACAACAGGAACTATTTCCCTCAATTAAGAACCAGTGTTTATCGAACCACTAGGAGGCAGCACACAAACAATTTTAGCAGCACTTGCACACAAACAAAACAATTGCTTGGATGCAATGAAGGCAAGGGGGTCGCCACTCCCCTTGTTCTTGCTAGTTACAAGATTAAAAAAACAACCTTGCGGGCATTTTCTCGAGCATGTTGATACGTCTCCAATGTATCTATATTTTTTGATTGTTCCATGTTGTTATATTATCAACCTTGGATGTTTTATAATCATTTTATAGTCATTTTATATCATTTTTGTACTAACCTATTGACATAGTGCCAAGTGCGAGTTGTTGTTTTGCCATGTTTTTTACATCGCAGAAAATCAATATCAAACAGAGTCCAAATGCCATGAAACTTTACGGAGAATTTTTATGGGCCAAAAGGAAAACAATGGGCCCTGGCTGCGCCTGGGGGTGCCCTAAGGGAGGCACAACCCACCAGGGCGCGCCAGGAGGCCCAGGCGCGCCCTGGTGGGTTGTGCCCACCTTGGGTGCCCCACGGACCACGTCTTTGCTCTATAAATACCCCAATATTTCCAGAACCCTAGGGGAGTAAAAAAAATATTGATCCAGCCACATCAGAGTCCAGAACCACCAGATCCAATCTAGACACCATCTCGGATGGGGTTCACCACCTCCATTGGTGCCTCTCCGATGATGCGTGAGTAGTTCTTTGTAAACCTTTGGGTCCGTAGTTAGTAGCTAGATGGCTTCATCTCTCTCTCTTGATTCTCAATACAATGGTCTCTTGGAGATCCATATGATGTAACTCTTTTTGCGATGTGTTTGTTGGGATCGATGAACTTTGAGTTTATGATCAGATCTATCTTTTTATATCCATGCAAGTATTTGAGTTTCTTTGATCTCTTTTATGCATGATCTCTTATAGCCTCATATTTCTTCTTTGATATTTGGGTTTTGTTTGGCCAACTTGATCTATTTATCTTGCAACGGGAAGAGGTGCTTTGTAGTGGGTTCGATCTAATGGTGCTTGATCCCAGTGATAGAAAGGGAACCGACACGTATGTATCGTTGCTACTACGGATAAAACGATGGGGTCTATCTCTACATAGATAAATCTTGTCTACATCATGTCATCATTCTTATTGTATTACTCTGTTTCTCCACGAACTTAATACAATAGATGCATGTTGGATAGCGGTCAATGTGTGGAGTAATAGTAGTAGATGCAGACAGGAGTCGGTCTACTAATCTTGGACGTGATGCCTATATAATGATCATTGTCTGGATATCGTCATGAGTACTTGAAGTTCTATCAATTGCCCAACAGTAATTTGTTCACCCTGTTGGTGAACGCAGTAAGTTCAAAAAAAAATCCTACGCATGCGCAAGATCATGGTGATGCATAGCAACGAGAGGGGAGAGTATCATCTACGTATCCTCGTAGACCGTAAGCGGAAGCGTTATGACAACACGGTTGATGTAGTCGTACATCTTCACGATCGACCAATCTAGCACCGAAGGTACGGCACCTCCGTGATCTGCACACTTTCGGCTCGGTGATGTCCTGTGAACTCACGATCCAGTAGAACTTCGAGGGAGAGCTTCGTCAGCACGACGACGTGATGACAGCGATGATGTTGCTACCGGAACAGGGCTTCGCCTAAGCACCGCTACGATATTACCGAGGTGGATTATGGTGGAGGGGGGCACCGCACACGGCTAAAGATCAACGGTCAACTTGTGTGTCTATGGGCTACCCCCCTCCCCGTATATAAAGGAGTGGAGGAGGGGAGGGGCCGGCCCTCTCTATGGCGCGCCCTAGGGAGTCCTACTCCCACCGGGAGTAGGATTGCACCCTTCCATGTAGTAGGAGTAGGAGAGAAGGAAGGGGAGGAGAGGCGAAAGGAAAGGGGGGGCCGGCCCCCTCCCAATTCGTATTGGGCTAGGGGGGGGGGCGCCTCCCACCTTTTCCTTCCCTCTCCTCTTTTTCACTAAGGCCCAATAGGGCCCATATACTCCCCGGGGGGTTCCGGTAACCTCCCGGTACTCCGGTAAATGCCCGAACTCATCCGAAACCATTCTGATGTCCAAACATAGACTTCCAATATATCGTTCTTTATGTCTCGACCATTTTGAGACTCCTCGTCATGTCCGTGATCAAATCTGGGACTCCAAACTACCTTCGGTCCATCAAAACACATAAACTCGTAATACCGATCGTCGCCGAACGTTAAGCATGCGGGACCCTATGGGTTCGAGAACTATGTAGACATGACTGAGACATGTCTCCGGTCAATAACCAATAGCGGAACCTGGATGCTCATATTGGCTCCTACATATTCTACGAAGATCTTTATCGGTTAAACCACATAACGGTATACGTTGTTCCCTTTGTCATCGGTATGTTACTTGCCCGAGATTCGATCGTCGGTATCTCAATACCTAGTTCAATCTCGTTACCGGCAAGTCTCTTTACTCGTTCCATAATGCTACATCCCGTAACTAACTCATTAGCTACATTTCTTGCAAGGCTTATTGTGATGTACATTACCGAGAGGGCCTAGAGATACCTCTCCGACAATCGGAGTGACAAATCCTAATATTGATCCATGCCAACTCAACAAACACCATTGGAGACACCTATAGAGCACCTTTATAATCACCCAGTTACGTTGTGACGTTTGGTAGCACACAAAGTGTTCCTCCGGTATTCGGAAGTTGCATGATCTCATAGTAATAGGAACGTGTATAGTTATGGAGAAAGCAATAGCAACAAACTAAACGATCATCGTGCTAAGCTAACGAATGGGTCAAGTCAATCACATCATTCTCTAATGATGTGATCCCGTTAATCAAATGACAACTCATGTCTATGGTTAGGAAACATAACCATCATTGATTCAACGAGCTAGTCAAGTAGAGGCAAACTAGTGACACTCTGTTTGTCTATGTATTCACACATGTACTAAGTTTCTGGTTAATACAATTCTAGCATGAATAATTAACATTTATCATGATATAAGGAAATATAAATAACAACTTTATTATTGCCTCTAGGGCATATTTCCTTCAGTCTCCCACTTGCACTAGAGTCAATAATCTAGATTACATTGTAATGATTCTAACACCCAAGGAGTCTTGGTGCTGGTCATGTTTTGCTCGTGAGAGAGGCTTACTCAACGGGTCTCCAACATTGAGATCTGTATGTATATTGCAAATATCTATGTCTCCCTCCTTGACTTGATCATGGATGGAATTGAAGCGTCTCTTGATGTGCTTGGTTCTCTTGTGAAATCTGGATTCCTTTGCCAAGGCAATTGCACCAGTATTGTCACAAAAGATTTTCATTGGACCCGATGCACTAGGTATGACACCTAGATCGGATATGAACTCCTTCATCCAGACTCCTTCATTTGCTGCTTCCGAAGCAGCTATATATTCTGCTTCACACGTAGATCCCGCCACAACGCTCTGCTTGGAACTGCACCAACTGACAGCTCCACCATTTAATAAAAACACGTATTCGGTTTGTGACGTAGAGTTATCCGGGTCAGTGTCAAAGCTTGCATCAACGTAACCATTTACGACGAGCTCTTTGTCACCTCCATATACAAGAAACATATCCTTAGTCCTTTTCAGGTATTTCAGGATGTTCTTGACCGTTGTCCAGTGATCCACTCCTGGATTACTTTGGTACCTCCCTGCTAAACTTATAGCAAGGCACACATCAGGTCTGGTACACAGCATTGCATACAAGATAGAGCCTATGGCTGAAGCATAGGGAACACCTTTCATTTTCTCTCTATCTTCTGCAGTGGTCAGGCATTGAGTCTGACTCAACTTCACACCTTGTAATACAGGCAAGAACCCTTTCTTTGCCTAATCCATTTTGAACTTCTTCAAAACTTTATCAAGGTATGTTCGTTGTGAAAGTCCAATCAAGCGTCTTGATCTATCTCTATAGATCTTGATGCCCAATATATAAGCAGCTTCACCGAGGTCTTTCATTGAAAAATTCTTATTCAAGTATCCTTTTATGCTATTCAGAAATTCGGTATCATTTCCGATCAACAATATGTCATCTACATATAATATCTGAAATGTTACGGAGCTCCCACTCACTTTCTTGTAAATACATGCTTCTCCAAAAGTCTGTCTAAAACCATATGCTTTGATCACACTATCAAAGCGTATATTCCAACTCTGAGAGGCTTGCACCAGTCCATAAATGGATCGCTGGAGCTTGCATACTTTGTTAGCACCTTTTGGATCGACAAAACCTTCTGGTTGCATCATATACAACTCTTCTTTTAGGTATCCATTAAGGAATGCAGTTTTGACATCCATTTGCCAAATTTCATAATCATAAAATGCGGCAATTTCTAACATGAATCGGACGGACTTAAGCATCACTACAAGTGAGAAGGTCTTATCGTAGTCAACTCCTTGAACTTGTCGAAAACCTTTCGCAACAAGTCGAGCATTGTAGACAGTAACATTACGTCAGCGTCAGTCTTCTTCCCGAAGATCCATTTATTCTCTATGGCCTGCCGATCATCGGGCAAGTCAACCAAAGTCCACACTTTGTTCTCATACATGGATCCCATCTCATATTTCATGGCTTGAAGCCATTTTGCGGAATCTAGGATCATCATTGCTTCCTCATAGTTCGTAGGTTCGTCATGGTCAAGTAACATGACTTCTAGAACAGGATTACCGTACCACTCTAGTGCGGATCTTGCTCTAGTTGACCTACGAGGTTCGGTAGTAACTTGATCAGAAGTTTCATGATCATCATCATTAGCTTCCTCACTTACTGGTGTAGGAATCACTGGAACTGATTTCAGTGATGAACTACTTTCCAATAAGGGAGAAGGTACAATTACCTCATCAAGTTCTACTTTCCTCCCACTCACCTCTTTTGAGAGAAACTCCTTCTCTAGAAAGGATCCATTCTTAGCAACGAATATCTTGCCTTCGAATCTGTGATAGAAGGTGTACCCAACAGTCTCCTTTGGGTATCCAATGAAGACACATTTCTCCGATTTGGGTTCGAGCTTATCAGGTTGAAGCTTTTTCACATAACCATCGCAGCCCCAAACTTTAAGAAATGACAACTTGGGTTTCTTGCCAAACCACAGTTCATAAGGTGTCGTCTTGACGGATTTAGATGGTGCCCTATTTAACGTGAATGCAGCTATCTCTAAAGCGTAACCCAAAACGATAGCGGTAAATCAGTGAGAGACATCATAAATCGCACCATATCTAGTAAAGTACGACTACGACGTTCGGACACACCATTACGTTGTGGTGTTCCAGGTGGCGTGAGTTGCGAAACTATTCCGCATTGTTTCAAATGAAGTCCAAACTCATAACTCAAATATTCGCCTCCATGATCAGATCGTAGAAACTTGATTTTCTTGTTACGATGATTTTCCACGTCACTCTGAAATTCTTTGAACTCTTCAAATGTTTCAGACTTATGTTTCATTAAATAGATTGATACGTCTCCATCGTATCTACTTTTCCAAACACTTTTGCCCTTGTTTTGGACTCTAACTTGCATGATTTGAATGGAAGTAACCCGGACTGACGCTGTTTTCAGCAGAATTGCCATGGTGTTATTTATGTGCAGAAACAAAAGTTCTCGGAATGACCTGAAACTTCACGGAACGTCTATTTGGAAATAATAAAAAGTCCTTGCAAAATATGAAGACCAGGGGCCACACCCTAGCCACGAGGGTGGGGGCGCGCTCCCCTACCTAGTGGGCCCCCTGGAGCTCCTCCGACTTCAACTCCAACTCTATATATTTGGTTTCAGAGAGAAAAAAATCAAGGAGAAGGATTCATCGCGTTTTAGGATACGGAGCCGCCGCCAAGTGATACGTCCATTAGAGACCTATTATATCGATATTTATTGCATTATGGGCTGTTATTACACATTATGTCACAATACTTATGCCTATTCTCTCTTATTTTACAAGGTTTACATAAAGAGGGAGAATGACGGCAGCTGGGATTCTAGGCTGGAAAAGGAGCAAATATTAGAGACCTATTCTGCACAGCTCCAAAAGTCCTAAAACTTCACGGAAGACGTTTTCAGAATATATAAAAAATACTGGGCGTAAGAAGTTCACCAGGGGGCCACACCCTGCCCACAAGGGTGGGGGGCGCGCCCCCTACCTCGTGGGCCCCCTGGTGGCCCTCCGATGTCCATATTCTGCTATATGAAGTCTTTTGATGAGGAAAAAATCATAAGCCATCTTCTCGGACGAAACTCCGCCGCCACGAGGCGGAACCAATCTAGGGCCCCGGCAGAGCTGTTCTGCCGGGGAAACTTCCCTCCGGGAGGGGGAAATCATTGTCACCGTCATCACCAACGCTCCTCTCATCGGGAGAGGGCAATCTCCATCAACATCTTCATCAGCACCATCTCCTCTCAAAACCCTAGTTCATCTCTTGTATCCAATTCTTGTCTCCAAGTCCGGGATTGGTGCTAGTAGGTTGCTAGTAGTGTTAATTACTCCTTGTAGTTGATGCTAGTTGGTTTATTTGGTGGAAGATCATATGTTCAGATCCGATATGCATATTAATACCCCTCTGATTATGAACATGAATATGCTTTGTGAGTAGTTATGTTTGTTTCTGAGGACATGGGAGAAGTCTTGCTATTAGTAGTCATGTGAATTTGGTATTCGTTCGATATTTTGATGAGATGTATGTTGTCTCTCCTCTAATGGTGTTATGTGAACGTCGACTAGATAACACTTCACCATGATTTGGGCCTAGAGGAAGGCATTGGGAAGTAATAAGTAGATGATGGGTTGCTAGAGTGACAGAAGCTTAAACCCTACTTTATGCGCTACTTCGTAAGGGGCTGATTTGGATCCATATGTTTCATGCTATGGTTAGGTTTACCTTAATACTTTTTCTGTAGTTGTGGATGCTTGCAATAGAGGTTAGTCATAAGTGGGATGCTTGTCCAAGTAAGGATAGTACCCAAGCACCGGTCCACCCACATACCAAATTATCAAAGTACCGAACGTGAATCATATGAGTGTGATGAAAACTAGCTTGATGATGTTCCCATGTGTCCTCGGGAGCTTTCTCTATATAAGAGTTTGTCCAGGATTGTCCTTTGCTACAAAAAGGATTGGGCCACCTTGCTGCACTTTATTTACTTTTTTTACTTGTTGCTCGTTACAAATTATCCTATCACAAAACTATTTGTTACCACTTATTTCAGTACTTGCAGAGAATACCTTGCTGGAAACCGCTTATCATTTCCTTCTGCTCCTCGTTGGGTTCGACACTCTTACTTATCTAAAGGAATACGATAGATCCCTTATACTTGTGGGTCATCAAGACTCTTTTCTGGCGTCGTTGCCGGGGAGTGAAGCGCCTTTGGTAGGTGGAATTTGGTAAGGAAAAATTTATATATTGTGCTGAAATTTACTGTCACTTGTTACTATGGAAAGTAATCCTCTGAGGGGCTTGTTCGGGGTATCGTCACCCCGACCAGTAGAGCAAAGAGTTGCTCCTCAACCTGCTGAACCAAATTAAAATGAAAATGTCTGCTTTGAAATTCCTTCGGGTATGATAGAAAAACTGCTAGCTAATTCCTTCGAGTATGATGGAACAAAGCATCCTGATAAGCATCTAATATATGTGGATGAAGTTTGTGGATTATTTAAGCTTGCAGATGTATCCGGAGATGTTGTTAAGAAGAAGATCTTCCCTTTATCTTTGAAGGGAGATGCATCGACATGGTATAGGCTATGTGATGATACGGGGTCATGGAACTACAAACGATTGAAATTGGAATTTCATCAGAAGTTTTATCCTATGCATCTTGTTCATCATGATCGCAATTATATATATAATTTTTGGCCTCGCGAAGGAGAAAGCATCGCTCAAGCTTGGGGGAGGCTTAAATCAATGTTATATTCATGCCCCAATCATGAGCTCTCAAGAGAAATGATTATTCAAAAAAATTATGCTCGGCTATCTGATAGCAATCGCACCATGCTTGATACTTCTTGTGCTGGCTCTTTTATGATGAAGACTATTGAATTCAAATGGGATTTATTGGAAATAATTAAACACAACTCTAAAGATTGGGACCTCGACAAAGGTAAGGAGTCAGGTATGACACCTAGGTTTGATTGTGTTAAATCTTTTATGGATACCGATGTTTTCTGTAAGTTTATCACGAAATATTGACTTGACTCTGAGATAGTAGCTTCTTTCTGTGAATCTTTTGCTGCTTATGTTGATCTCCCCAAGGAGAAGTGGTTTAAATATCATCCTCCCATAGAAGTAAAAGTAGCTGCACCTATTAAAGTTGAAGAAAAGACCGTCACTTACAATGATCCTATTGTTCCTACTTCTTATGTTGAGAAACCACCTTTCCCTATCAGAATAAAGGATCATGCTAAAGCTTCAACTATGGTTCGTAAAAGCAATATTAAAACTTATACACCTTCTGAGCAAATTAAAGTTGAACCTGGTATTGCTATTGTTAAATATCTCTTGGTTGATAATATTGATGGGCATGTTATTTATTTCTGTGATGAAACTACTAGAATTGCTAAACCTTGTGCTGAAGATAAACCTAGACCTGTGGTAGGCATGCCTGTTATTTCTGCTAAAATAGGAGATCATTGTTATCATGGTTTATGTGATATGGGTTACAGTGCTAGTGCAATACCTATTAGCCTATATAGAGAAATTATGCATGATATTGCACCTGTTGAGTTAGAAGATATTGATGTCACAATTAAACTTGCCAATAGAGATACTATTTCACCAATGGGAATTGTTAGGGATGTTGAAGTCTTTTGTGGGAAAACTAAATATCCTGCTGATTTTCTTGTTCTTGGTTCACCACAAGATAGCTTTTGTCCCATTATATTTGGTAGACCCTTCCTAAACACTATTAATGCTAAGATAGATTGCAAAAAGGATGTTGTTACTATCGGTTTAGATGATATGTCTCACGAATTTAATTTCTCTAAATTTAGTAGAAAACACCGTGAAGAAGAATTACCTAGTAAGGATGAAATTATTGGTCTTGCTTCTATTGACGTACCACCTAGTGATCCTTTAGAATAATATTTGCTAGACCATGAAAATGATATGTTCATGAATGAAAGAAGGGAAATAGATAAAGTATTCTTTAAATAGGTACCTATTCTGAAACACAATTTGCCTATTGAAATCCTAGGGTATCCTCCTCCACCCAAGGGTGATCCCGTGTTTCAGCTTAAACCGTTGCCTGATACTCTTAAAGATGCTTATCTTGATGAGAAAAAGATATATCATGTTATTATTAGTGCTAACCTTTCAGAGCATGAGGAAGAGAGATTATTGAAAACTCTGAAGAAGCATCGTGCTACTATTGGGTATACTCTTGATGATCTTAAGGGCATTAGTCCCACTCTATGTCAACATAAAATAAATTTGGAAGAAGATGCTAAACCCGTTCGTGATCATCAATGACGGCTGAATCCTAAAATGAAAGAAGTGGTAAGAAAGGAAATACTAAAGCTCCTTGAGGCAGGTATAATCTATCCCGTTGCTGATAGTGAGTGGGTAAGTCATGTCCATTGTGTCCCTAAGAAGGGAGGTATTACTGTCATTCCTAATAATAAAGATGAATTGATTCCTCAAAGAATTATTATAGGTTATAGGATGGTAATTGATTTCCGCAAATTAAATAAGGCTACTAAAAAGGATCATTACCCCTTACCTTCTATCGATCAGATGCTAGAAAGATTATCCAAACATACACATTTTGCTTTCTAGATGGTTATTCTGGTTTCTCTCAAATACCTGTGTCAGCCAAAGATCAATCAAAGACTACTTTTACTTGCCCTTTTGGTACTTTTGCTTATAGACGTATGCCTTTTGGTTTATGTAATGCACCTGCTACCTTTCAAAGATGCATGATGGCTATATTCTCTGACTTTTGTGAAAAGGTTTGTGAGGTTTTCATGGACGATTTCTGTGTCTATGGATCTTCTTTTGATGATTGCTTGAGCAACCTTGATCGAGTTTTGCAGAGATGTGAAGAAACTAATCTTGTCTTGAATTGGGAAAAGTGCCACTTTATGGTTAATGAAGGTATTGTCTTGGGGCATAAAGTTTCTGAAAGAGGTATTGAAGTTGATAAAGCCAAGGTTGATGCTATTGAAAAGATGCCATGCCCCAAGGACATCAAAGGTATAAGAAGTTTCCTTGGTCACGCCGGATTTTATAGGAGGTTCATTAAGGACTTTTCAATAATTTCTAGGCCTCTGACTAATTTATTACAAAAAGATATACCATTTGTCTTTGATGATGATTGTGTAGAAGCATTTGAAATTCTTAAGAAAGCATTGATCTCCGCACCTATTGTTCAGCCACCTGATTGGAATTTACCCTTTGAAATTATGTGTGATGCTAGTGATTATGCTGTAGGTGCTGTTCTAGGGCAAAGAGTTGACAAGAAATTAAACATTATTCAATATGCTAGTAAAACCCTAGACAATGCTCAAAGAAATTATGCTACTACTGAAAAAGAATTCTTAGCAGTTGTATTTTCTTGTGATAAGTTCAGACCTTATATTGTTGATTCTAAAGTAAAAGTAACTATTCACACTGATCATGCTGCTATTAAATATCTTATGGAAAAGAAAGATGCTAAACCTAGACTTATTAGATGGGTTCTCTTGCTACAAGGATTTGACTTACATATTGTTGATAGAAAGGGAGCTGAGAACCCCGTTGCAGACAACTTGTCTAGGTTAGAAAATGTGCTTGATGACCCACTACCTATTGATGATAGCTTTCCTGCTGAGCAATTAAATGTCATAAATGCTTCTCATACTGCCCCATGGTATGCTGATTATGCTAATTACATTGTTGCTAAGTTTATACCACCTAGTTTCACATACCAGCAAAAGAAAAAAAATTCTATGATTTGAGGCATTACTTTTGCGATGACCCACATCTTTATAAAGAAGGAGTAGATGGTGTTATTAGATGTTGTGTACCTGAGCATGAACAGGAACAGATCCTATGCAAGTGTCACTCCGAAGCTTATGGAGGACACCATGCTGGAGATAGAACTGCACATAAGGTATTGCAATCTGGTTTTTATTGGCCTACTCTCTTCAAGGATGCCCGTAAGTTTGTCTTATCTTGTGATGAATGTCAAAGAATTGGTAATATTAGTAGACGTTAAGAAATTCCTATGAACTATTCACTCGTTATTGAACCATTTGATGTTTGGGGCTTTGTCTATATGGGACCTTTTCCTTCCTCTAATGGATATACACATATTTTAGTTGTTGTTGATTACGTTACTAAGTGGGTAGAAGCTATTCCAACTAGTAGTGCTGATCATAACACTTCTATTAAAATGCTTAAAGAAGTTATTTTTCCAAGATTTGGAGTCCCTAGATATTTAATGACTGATGGTGGTTCACATTTTATTCATGGTGCTTTCCGTAAAATGTTTGCTAAGTATGATGTTAATCATAGAATTGCATCCCCTTATCACCCTCAATCTAGTGGTCAAGTAGAATTTAGTAATAGAGAGCTCAAATTAATTTTGCAAAAGACTGTTAATAGATCTAGAAAGAATTGGTGCAAGAAACTTGATGATGCATTATGGGCCTATAGAACTGCATATAAAAATCCTATGGGTATGTCTCCGTATAAAATGGTTTATGGAAAAGCATGTTACTTACCTCTCGAACTAGAACACAAGGCATATTGGGCTATTAAAGAGCTAAATTATGATTTTAAACTTGCCGGTGAGAAGAGGTTATTTGATATTAGCTCACTCGATGAATGGAGAACCCAAGCCTACGAAAATGCCAAGTTGTTTAAAGAAAAAGTTAAAAGATGGCATGATAAAAGGATACAAAAGCGTGAGTTTAATGTAGGTGATTATGTATTGCTATACAACTCTTGTTTAATAATTTTTGCAGGAAAACTTCTCTCTAAATGGGAAGGTACTTACGTTATCGAGGAGGTCTATCATTCCAGTGCCATAAAAATCAACAACTTCAAAGGCACACATCCGAATTTGGTGAACGGTCAAAGAATCAAACATTACATCTCTGGTAATCCCATAAATGTTGAAACCAATGTTATTGAAACCGTAACCCCGGAGGAATACACAAGGGACACTTTCCGGAATATTTCAGACTCCGAAAAGGAATAGGTATGTGGTACGGTAAGTAAAACGACTCCAAAACAGTTTTTAAGGCAATATTTCTCCGTTTTGGAATATTTAGAAAAATAGAAAAATAAGAAGCAGTCCGGGAAGGACACGAAGGCTCCACGAGGGTGGAGGTGCGCCCTACCCTACTGGGCGCGCCCCCTACCTCGTGGGCACCTCGTGCGCTCTCCGGACTCCATTTTCGTACACGACACGTATTTTGGTCGGTGAAAATTCATTATATAATTTCCCGGAGGTTTTGACTCCCTTATCACGCAAATATCTCTTATCTTTGTTTCGGGCTGTCCTGCTGCAGATTCGAGCAACATGTCGTCCCAGGATTCAGAAGGAGAGAGTTATGTGGCTGATTACCTTGCAGATCCTAAAGTCTATGGAGATGTGGAGCATTGTGGTTGGACTACGGAAGAAGAAGAGGACTATGAACCTAAGGGAAAGGAGGAGACGAGCTCAGATGAAGATGAAGTCCCACTACCTCAACCTGGGGACATGCATGTGGAGTTCAAAAAGTCAAGCCTTCCTGATAGAGTAAAGAAACCTAAGATCGAGTTTATCCCTTTTCGCCTCTTGTAGGAAAACAAACAGAAACTATGCAAGAAGATACTGAGCCTGGAATAGGAGATCGAGGACCTAAGGGACCAAAATTCTGTCCTCAAACGCAAATTAAGGAAGAAGCCTACGCCATCAACAAAACCATCACCTTCTCCACCAACAAAGAAGAATTGAGTATCTGGTATGGGCACTACCCATGGCAACTGCCAAGCTTGGGGGAGTGCCCCGGTATCGTATCACCATCACTTTTATCTTTACCGTTTATCTTAGTTTGATCCTTTTGGTAATATCTTGATCTAGTAGAATAAAAGTTCTTAGTATGATCTAGTTGTGAGTTTTGCTTTATAATTCCTCTATGTAATCGAGTCCATGAGCTATATATATATAATAAAGATTAGTGTTGAGTCAAGGGCTTGATTATTTTGCCATGATCCTAAGGGAATAAAAGAAAATAAAAAGAATAAAAAAAGGGAAACAAAGAGATCATATGGATCTTATGGAGAGTAATGAGCTCACATAGAAAAAGTATGATGAATAAAAGTTGTTGAGAGTTGACAAGCATAGTTTTGGTCATCGTTGCAATTAATAGGAAGTAATAAAGAAAGAGAGGTCTTCACATATAAATATACTATCTTGGACATCTTTTATGATTGTGAGCACTCATTAAAATATGACATGCTAAAGAGTTGATGTTGGACAAGGAAGACAACGTAATGGGTTATGTTTTCTTACATCTGAGATAAATTATATTATCATGGATCATCCAACATGGTTGAGCTTGCCTTTCCCCCTCATGCTAGCCAAATTCATCGCACCAAGTAGAGATACTACTTGTGCTTCCAAATACCCTTAAACCAGTTTTGCCATGAGAGTCCACCATACCTACCTATGGATTGAGTAAGATCCTCCAAGTAAGTTGTCATCGTGCAAGCAATAAAAATTGCTCTCTAAATATGTATGACTTATTAGTGTGGGAGAAAATAAGCTTTATACGATCGTTTGATATGGAAGAAATAAAAGCAACAGACTGCATAATAAAGGTCCATATCACAAGTGGCAATATAAAGTGACGTTCTTTCGCATTAAGATTTTGTGCATCCAACCATAAAAGCGCATGACAACCTCTGCTTCCCTCTGCGAAGGGCCTATCTTTTACTTTTATCTCCTACCTTGCATAAGAGTGATACGTCTCCAACGTATCTATAATTTTTGATTGCTCCATGCTATATTATCTACTATTTTGGACATTATTGGGCTTTATTATCCACTTTTATATTATTTTTGGGACTAACCTATTAACCGGAGGCCCAGCCCAGAATTGCTATTTTTTGCCTGTTTTAGGGTTTCGAAGAAAAGGAATATCAAACGGAGTCCAAACGGAATGAAACCTTCGGGAACGTGATTTTCTCAACGAACAAGACCCGGGAGACTTGGACCCTACGTCAAGAAAGAAAAAAGGAGGCCACGAGGTAGGGGGACGCGCCTGCCTACCCCAGGCGCGCCCTCCACCCTCATGGGCCCCCTATTGCTCCACCGATGTACTCCTTCCTCCTATATATACCTATGTACCCCCAAACGATCAGATACGGAGCCAAAACCCTAATTCCACCGCCGCAACTTTCTGTATCCATGAGATCCCATCTTGGGGCCTGTTCCGGAGCTCTGCCGGAGGGGGCATCAATCACGGAGGGCTTCTACATCAACACCATAGCCCTTCTGATGAAGTGTGAGTAGTTTACCTTAGACCTACAGGTCCATAGTTAGTAGCTAGATGGCTTCTTCTCTCTTTTTGTATCTCAATACAATGTTCTCCCCCTCTTTTGTGGAGAACTATTTGATGTAATCTTCTTTTTGCGGTGTGTTTGTTGAGAACGATGAATTGTGGGTTTATGATCAAGTCTATCTATGAATAATATTTGAATCTTCTCTGAATTCTTTTATGTATGATTGGCTATCTTTGCAAGTCTCTTTGAATTATCAGTTTGGTTTGGCCTACTAGATTGATCTTTCTTGCAATGGGAGAAGTGCTTAGCTTTGGGTTCAATCTTGCGGTGTCCTTTCCCAATGACAGTAGGGGCAGCAAGGCACGTATTGTATTGTTGCCATCGAGGATAACAAGATGGGGTTTTCTTCATATTGCATGAGTCTATCCCTCTACATCATGTCATCTTGCTTAAGGTGTTACTCCGTTTTTAAGTTAATACTCTAGATGCATGCTGGATAGCGGTCGATGAGTGGAGTAATAGTAGTAGATGCAGGCAGGAGTCGGTCTACTTGTCTCGGACGTGATGCCTATATACATAATCATACCTAGATATTCTCATAACTATGCTCAATTCTGCCAATTGCTCAACAGCAAGTTGTTCACCCACCGTAGAATACTTATGCTCTCGAGAGAAGCCACTAGTGAAACATATGGCCCCTGGGTCTATCTTCATCATATTAATCTCCTACTACTTAGTTATTTCCTTTGCCTTTATTTTAATTTGCATCTTTATCAAAAAAATACCAAAAATATTATCTTATCATATCTATTAGATCTCACTCTCATAAGTGGCCTTATAGGGATTGACAACCCCTATTTGCGTTGGTTGCGAGGATTTATTTGTTTTGTGCAGGTACGAGGGACTCGCGCGTAGCCTCCTACTGGATTGATACTTTGGTTCTCAAAAACTGAAGGAAATACTTACGCTACTTTGCTGCATCATCCCTTCCTCTTCGGGGAAAATCAACGCAGTGCTCAAGAGGTAGCAAGAAGGATTTCTGGCGCCGTTGCCAGGGAGGTCTATGATACGTCTCCAACGTATCTATAATTTTTGATTGCTCCATGCTATGTTATCTACTATTTTGGGCAATATTGGGCTTTATTATCCACTTTTATATTATTTTTGAGACTAACCTATTAACCGGAGGCCTAGCCCAGATTTACTGTTTTTTGCCTATTTCAGTGTTTCGAAGAAAAGGAATATCAAACGGAGTCGGAACGACACGAAATCAACTGGAGAAGTTATTTTTGGAAGGAAAGCTACCGGAAAAGCTTGGAGTGCACGTCAGGAAAGAAGGGAGGTGCTCACAAGGGTGGGGGGCGCGCCCACCCCCCTAGGGCGCGCCCCCTGCCTCATGGCACCCCCTTCGGTCTCCTGACGTATCTCTTTCACCCATATATACCTATGTATCCTAAAACTTCTAGAAAACACAATAGATCAGGAGGTCCGCCACCAGAAGCCTCCGTAGCCACCGAAAACCAATCTAGACCCGTTCCGGCACCCTGCCGGAGGGGAAAATCCTTCTCCGGTGGCCATCTTCATCATCCCGGTGCTCTCCATGACGAGGAGGGAGTAGTTCTCCCTCGGGGCTGAGGGTATGTACCAGTAGCTATGTGTTTGATCTCTCTCTCTTGTGTTCTTGAGATGATACGATCTTGATGTATCGCGAGCTTTGCTATTATATTTGGATCCTATGATGTTTCTTCCCCCCTCTACTCTCTTGTAATGAATTGAGTTTCCCCTTTTAAGTTATCTTATCGGGTTGAGTCTTTAAAGATTTGAGAGCACTTGATGTATGTCTTGCCGTGCATATCTGTGGTGACAATGGGATACCACGTGATTCACTTGATGTATGTTTTGGTGATCAACTTGCGGGTTCCGCCCATGAACCTATGCATAGGGGTTGGCACACGTTTTCGTCGTGATTCTCCGGTAGAAACTTTGGGGCACTCTTTGAGGTCCTATGTGTTGGTTGAATAGATGAATCTGAGATTGTGTGATGCATATCGTATAATCATGCCCACGGATACTTGAGGTGACATTGGACTATCTAGGTGACATTAGGGTTTTGGTTGATTTGTGTCTTAAGGTGTTATTCTAGTACAAACTCTAGGGCTGTTTGTGACACTTATAGGAATAGCCCAACGGATTGATTGGAAAGAATAACTTTGAGGTGGTTTCATACCCTACCATAATCTCTTCGTTCGTTCTCCGCTATTAGTGACTTTGGAGTGACTCTTTGTTGCATGTTGAGGGATAGTTATGTGATCCAATTATGTTATTATTGTTGAGAGGACTTGCACTAGTGAAAGTATGAACCCTAGGCCTTGTTTAATATCATTGCAATACCGTTTACGCTCACTTTTATCATTAGTTACCTTGCTGTTTTTATAATTTCAGATTACAAATACCTTTATCTACCATCCATATTGCACTTGTATCACCATCTCTTCGCTGAACTAGTGCACCTATACAATTTACCATTGTATTAGGTGTGTTGGTGACACAAGAGACTCTTTGTTATTTGTTTGCAGGGTTGCTTGAGAGAGACCATCTTCATCCTACGCCTCCTACGGATTGATAAACCTTAGGTCATCCACTTGAGGGAAATTTCCTACTGTCCTACAAACCTCTGCACTTGGAGGCCCAACAACGTCTACAAGAAGAAGGTTGTGTAGTAGACATCAAGCTCTTTTCTGGCACCGTTGCCAGGGAGGTTAGTGCTTGAAGGTATATCTTTAGATCTTGCAATCGAGTCTTTTAGTTTCTTGTTTTATCACTAGTTTAGCTTATAATAGAAAACTATAAAAAATGGAATTGAGTTTGTCTCATATGCTTCACCTTTTTAATATCTTTCGTAAGTATGATGGAAAGGAAAATTGTGCTCAAGTGCTAGAAGAAGAAATCTATAAAATGTTTGGCACTAAATATTTGAATGATGAGCATGATTGCAATGTTGTTAGTACGAATTCTTTGAATATCCATGATACTAATGATGATTGCACTAGTTATGATGTCTCCTATAAACATGTCAATTTTTGTGGAGTGCATTGGGTTTGTAAGTACACACCAAATAGGGAAGATAGATATTGCAAGAGGCATAAGTACTTAGAAACTGAATTGTTGCAAGAAAGTCTTGATGATTGTGCTGAAAAATTCAATATTTTTCGTGCCCCTATGAACTTTGCAATTAACATGGTCATTTAAATCTCCAATGCAAATTGTTTCATGACCGAATGTATCCAAAAATTGTGATAATTTGATTACCCTTGAGCATCATAAAGAGCTTAGTCTTATTTTGGGGTATGAGGAAATGAAACATATAACTAAGGGTATTCCAAAGTTTAATCTTGATAGATTTCTTGATTTTGATCTAGAGAAAATTTATATGTATTGTGCGGTGAATTGTATTGAAAATCCTTATATTGCCAACTACATAAAGAAAAGAAAAGAAATAGAACATGAAGAGAATAATAATGAAAGGGAAGAGGCTTCCCAATACCCTCCTATTATTTCTTATGATGAATCAGGTAACGAGGAGGAGCCTCCTATTCAATCAATCTCATTAATAAGGAGCTCCAAAAATAGGATTGAACCCACACATGATGTGGTGAAGAAGAAGAAAAGAAAAAGGAAGAGAGGTAAAAAGATATCTCTCTAAAATAATGCTGCTCCTATTACTATTGTGCCTCATGAAAATATAATTGTGGAAGATAATGATACTTCTTATGATCTTGAAAATCTTTTTGGCACTTGCTTGGAAGAATATGATAATTGCTATACTATTGGTGCTATCCATACTATTAATGATGAGAGTGATTATGCTTATGATATGAAAAGGCCCAAGCTTGGGGATGCTATGTTTGATGAAGATGATGTTTTTGAGAATATATTTGCTGCAATTAATGTTTGTCCCAAGCTTGGGGATGCTACGTTTAATGAAGATGATATTTTTAGTCTCCCAAGTTTTGATATGCAAATTTATAATGATGATAGCATGCCTCCTACTTATGAGGATTATTGTGATGATACTTATGCTATAAAAAGTAGTGAGGATTATATTTATAAAAAAATTCATGATTATGGTTACCCCTTTTCTGAACATTACTCTTTTAATGTGGAAACAATTTATAGTATCCAAGTTTCTTATGATACTCCCACTATCCCGAATGTGAAGAACTTTGCTTATGTGGAGAGTAATAAAATTTCTATGCTTGTAGATCATGAAAATAATGTTTTAGGTGTTGGTTATATTGTTGAATTCATTCATGATGCTACTGAAAATTATTATGAGGGAGGAACATATGCTTGTAGGAATTGCAATAATATCGAGTTTCCTCTCTACGTGCTTAAAGTTTTGAAGTTATGCTTGTTTTACCCTCCTATGCTAGTTGATTATTGTTCCCACAAGTTGTTTGCTCACAAAATCCCTATGCATAGGAAGTGGGTTAGACTTAAATGTGCTAGTCATATTCTTCATGATGCTCTCTTTATGTTACAGTTCTTATCCTTTATATGAGCATCATTGAAATCATCATGCCTAGCTAGGGGCGTTAAACGATGGCTCTTGTTGGGAGGCAACCCAATTTTATTCTTGTCCCTTGCTTTTTGCTACTTTTTAGTAATAAATAATTTATGTAGCCTCTGTTATTGTTGTGTTTTTTGTGTTTAATTAGTGTTTGTGCCAAGTAGAACCATTGGGAAGACTTGGGGAAAGTCTTGTTAATCTTGCTGTAAAAAACAGAAACTTTAGCGCTCACGAGAACTGCTTCCATTTTTATTTGGAGAGTGATATTTAGTTAATTCTTTTTGCAGATGATTAATAGATAAATTCCTCAGGTCCAGAAATTTATTTGAGAATTTTATGAGTTCCATAAGTATACGTTTGATTCAGATTACTACAGACTGTTCTGTTTTTGACAGATTCTGTTTTTCATGTGTTGTTTACTTATTTTGATGAATCTATGGCTAGTAAAATAGTTTATAAACCATAGAGAAGTTGGAATACAGTAGTTTAACACCAATATAAATAAAGAATGAGTTCATTACAGTACCTTGAAGTGGTGATTTATTTTCTTATACTAACGGAGCTTACGAGTTTTCTGTTAAGTTTTGTGTTGTGAAGTTTTCAAGTTTTGGGTAAGGATTCGATGGACTATGGAATAAGGAGTGGAAAGAGCCTAAGCTTGGGGATGCCACGGAAGGCATCCCCTCTTTTGTCTTTCGTTCATCGGTAACTTTACTTGGAGCTATATATTTATTTACCACATGATATGTGTTTTGCTTGGAGCGTCAATTTATTTTGTTAGGATTTGCTTGCTGTTATTTAGAACAATGTTTTGCATCTTTTATTTCAATTAAAGTGGCATTGATATCCTTTACTATGCCTATGTTACAAGTATACATGTTGCTGTTTGGAAACAGAAAGTTTACCATTGCTGCAATAATTCCCTAGAAAAGTCAGAATGTGATAAAATGTTGAAACCTCTTGCATATTAAGCTCAGATAAATTTACTACAGTGGGAATTTTCTTTCATAATTTTTGGAACTAGGGAAGTATGGATGTTGCAGCATTCTTTACAGATTAACCTGTTTAGGCAGATTGCTGTTATGTTTGCATTGTTTGCATATGTTTGCTTCTTTAATGATTCTATTTGAGGATAGGACTATTAAATATGCAGAGGCATTTAGTATGCAATGTTGAATAATAATTTTAGTGATTTTCTACAGTAGATTATGATAAGGTTTTTGCAATGGTTCATACTAACTTATCTCATGAGTCCTTGTTGAGTTTTGTGTCGATGAAGCTTTTGAGATTTAGGGAGACCATGATATGAGAGGAATTAAGGAGACACAAAAGCTCAAGCTTGGGGATGCCCAAGGCACCCCAAGATAATATTTCAAGAAGTCTCAAGCATCTAAGCTTGGGGATGCCCGGGTTGGCATCCCACCTTTCTTCTTCAACAACTATCGGTTAGTCTCGGTTGATCCTAAGTTTTTGCTTCTTCACATGATGTTTGCCATTCTTAGAACATCATTTTATTTTGCTTTTCTTGCTGTTTGAATAAAGTACCAAGATCTGAAATTCTTAAATGTTAGAGAGTCTTCACATAGTTGCACAATTATTCAACTACTCATTGATCTTCACTTATATCTTTCGGAGTAGTTTGTCATTTGCTCTAGTGCTTCACTTATATCTTTTAGAGCATGGTGGTAGTTTTATTTTGAAGAAATAGATGAATTCTCATGCTTCACTTAGATTATTTTCATAGTCTTAATAGCATGGTAATTTGCTTAAAATCCTAATATTCTAGGTATCCAAGAATAATAAAAACTTTCATATGAAGTGAATTGAATACTATGAGAAGTTTGATACTTGATGATTGTTTTGAGATATGGAGGTAATAATATCAAAGTCGTGCTAGTTGAGTAGTTGTGAATTTAGAAATGCTTGTGCTGAAGTTTGCAAGTCCCGTAGCATGCACGTATGGTAAACGTTATGTAACAAATTTGAAACATGAGGTGTTATTTGATTGTCTTCCTTATGAGTGGAGGTCGGGGATGAGCGATGGTCTTTTCCTACCAATCTATCCCCCTAGGAGCATGCACGTAGTGCTGAGGTTTTTGATGACTTGTAGACTTTTGCAATAAGTATGTGAGTTCTTTATGACTAATGTTGAGTCCATGGATTATACGCACTCTCACCCTTCCATCCTTGCTAGCCTCTTCGGTACCGTGCATTGCCCTTTCTCACATTCAGAGTTGGTGCAAACTCCGCCAGTGCATCCAAACCCCGTGATATGATACGCTCTATCACACATAAACCTCCTTATATCTTCCTCAAAACAGCCACCATACCTACCTATTATGGCATTCCCATAGCCATTCCAAGATATATTGCCATGCAACTTTCCATCATTCCGTTCATCATGACACATTCATCATTGTCATATTGCTTTGCATGATCATGTAGCTGACATCGTATTTGTGGCAAAGCCACCATGCATAATTTATCATACATGTCGTTCTTGATTCATTGCATATCCCGGTACACCACTAGAGGCATTCATATAGAGTCATCTTTGTTCTAGTATCGAGTTGTAATAATTGAGTTGTAAATAAATAGAAGTGTGATGATCATCATTATTAGAGCATTGTCCCAAGTGAGGAATAAATAAAAAAAGAGAAAGGCCAAAAAAAGAGAAGGCCCAAAAGAGAGAGAAAGGCCATAAAAAAGAGAAGGCCCAAAAAAATGAGAGAAAAAGAGAGAAGGGACAATGCTACTATCCTTTTACCACACTTGTGCTTCAAAGTAGCACCATGATCTTCATAGTAGAGAGTCTCTCATGTTATCACTTTCATATACTAGTGGGAAATTTTCATTATAGAACTTGGCTTGTATATTCTAACAATGGGCCTCCTCAAGTGCCCTAGGTCTTCATGAGCAAGCAAGTTGGATGCACACCCACTTAGTTTCTTTTTGAGCTTTCATACATTTATAGCTCTAGTGTATCCATTGCATGGCAATCCCTAGTCACTCACATTGATATCTATTGATGGGCATCTCCATGGCCCGTTGATATGCCTAGTTGATGTAAGACTATCTTATCCCTTTTTGTCTTCTCCACATAACCCCCCTCATTATATTCTATTCCACCCATAGTGCTATATCCATGGCTTGCGCTCATGTATTGCGTCAAAGTTTATGAGTTTGAGATTACTAAAGTATGAAACAATTGCTTGGCTTGTCATCGGGGTTGTGCATGATGAGAGCATTCTTGTGTGATGAAAATGAAACATGACTAAACTATATGATTTTGTAGGGATGAACTTTCTTTGGCCATGTTATTTTGAGAAGACATGATTGCTTAGCTAGTATGCTTGAAGTATTATCATTTATATGTCAATATGAACTTTTGTCTTGAGTCTTTTGGATCTGAATATTCATACCACAATTAAGAAGAATTGCATTGAAATTATGCCAAGTAGCACTCCGCATCAAAAGTTCTGTTTTTATCATTTACCTACTCGAGGACGAGCAGGAATTAAGCTTGGGGATGCTTGATACGTCTCCAACGTAACTATAATTTTTGATTGCTCCATGCTATGTTATCCACTATTTTGGGCAATATTGGGCTTTATTATCCACTTTTATATTATTTTTGAGACTAACCTATTAACCGGAGGCCCAGCCCAGATTTGTTATTTTTTTGCCTATTTCAGTGTTTCGAAGAAAAGCAATATCAAACGGAGTCGGAACGGAACGAAATCAACTGGAGAAGTTATTTTTGGAAGGAAAGCTACCGGAAAAGTTTGGAGTGCACATCAGGAAAGAAGGGAGGTGCTCATGAGGGTGGGGGCACGCTCAGCCCTAGGGCGCGCCCTACTGCCTCGTGGCCCCCCTTCGGTCTCCTGACGTATCTCTTTCACCCATATATACCTATGTATCCTAAAACTTCCAGAAAACACAATAGATCGGGAGTTCCGCCGCCAGAAGCCTCCG
This sequence comes from Triticum aestivum, assembly GCF_018294505.1. Lineage (NCBI taxonomy): Eukaryota > Viridiplantae > Streptophyta > Magnoliopsida > Poales > Poaceae > Triticum > Triticum aestivum. The sequence goes on from NC_057800.1 coordinate 622,063,855, forward strand.
TAGCCACCGAAAACCAATCTAGACCCTTTCCGGCACCCTGCCGAAGGGGGCAATCCTTCTCCGGTGGTCATCTTCATCATCCCGGTGCTCTCCATGACGAGGAGGGAGTAGTTCTCCCTCGGGGTTGAGGGTATGTACCAGTAGCTATGTGTTTGATCTCTCTCTCTCTCTCGTGTTCTTGAGATGATACGATCTTGATATATCGCGAGCTTTGCTATTATATTTGGATCCTATGATGTTTCTTCCCCCCTCTACTCTCTTATAATGAATTGAGTTTCCCCTTGGAAGTTATCTTATCGGATTGAGTCTTTAAAGATTTGAGAACACTTGATGTATGTCTTGCCGTGCGTATCTGTGGTGACAATGGGATACCACGTGATTCACTTGATATATGTTTTGGTGATCAACTTGCGGGTTCCGCCCATGAACCTATGCATAGGGGTTGGCACACGTTTTCGTCGTGATTCTCCGGTAGAAACTTTGGGGCACTCTTTGAGGTCCTATGTGTTGGTTGAATAGATGAATCTGAGATTGTGTGATGCATATCACATAATCATGCCCACGGATACTTGAGGTGACATTGGAGTATCTAGGTGACATTAGGGTTTTGGTTGATTTGTGTCTTAAGGTGTTATTCTAGTACAAACTCTAGGGCTGTTTGTGACACTTATAGGAATAGCCCAACGGATTGATTGGAAAGAATAACTTTGAGGTGGTTTCGTACCCTACCATAATCTCTTCGTTCGTTCTCCGCTATTAGTGACTTTGGAGTGACTCTTTGTTGCATGTTGAGGGATAGTTATGTGATCCAATTATGTTATTATTGTTGAGAGGACTTGCACTAGTGAAAGTATGAACCCTATGCCTTGTTTACTATCATTGCAATACCGTTTACGCTCACTTTTATCACTAGTTACCTTGCTGTTTTTATAATTTCAGATTACAACTACCTTTATCTACCATCCATATTGCCTTGTATCACCATCTCTTCACCGAACTAGTGCACCTATACAATTTACCATTGTATTGGGTGTGTTGGGGACACAAGAGACTCTTTGTTATTTGGTTGCAGGGTTGCTTGAGAGAGACCATCTTCATCCTACGCCTCCTACGGATTGATAAACCTTAGGTCATCCACTTGACGGAAATTTGATATTGTCCTACAAACCTCTGCACTTGGAGGCCCAACAACGTCTACAAGAAGAAGGTTGTGTAGTAGACATCAGTCTACGCAAAAGTCAACATACCAAGTACCCATCACATACCCGTATCTCCCGCATTACATTATTTGACATTTGCCTCTCGTTTTCCTCTCCCCCACTTCACCCTTGTTGTTTTATTCGCCCTCTCTCTCTCTATCCTCCCTCTCTTTCTCTATTTGCCTCTTTTTGCCCGCTTGCTTTTTGTTTGCTTGTGTGTTAGTTTGCTTGCTTGTCACGATGGCTCAAGATAATACTAAATTGTGTGACTTCACCAATACCAACAATAATGATTTTATTAGCACTCCGATTGCTCCTCTTACCGATGCTGAATCTTGTGAAATTAATACTGCTTTGCTGAATCTTGTCATGAAAGATCTGTTTTCCGGCCTTCCTAGTGAAGATGCCGCTACCCATCTAAATAGCTTCGTTGATTCCTTTTTCGCTTAGAGATGGTGCTAAAGTTTGGTTTTCGTCTTTGCCTAAATATAGTATTGATTCATGGAACAAGTGCAAAGCTGCTTTTATCTCTAAGTATTTTACTCCCACTAAGATCATCTCTCTTAGAAACGATATTATGAATTTTAAGCAACTTGATCATGAACATGTTGCACAAGCTTGGGAGAGATTGAAATTAATGATACGTAATTGCCCTACTCATGGTTTAAATTTGTGGATGATTGTTTAGAACTTTTATGCCGGATTGAATTTTGCTTCTAGAAATCTTTTAGATTCGGCCACGGGAGGCACTTTTATGGAAATCACTTTAGGAGAAGCTACTAAACTCCTAGATAATATTATGGTTAATTATTCTCAATGGCATATTGAAAGATCTACTAATAAAAAGGTGCATGCGATAGAAGAAATTAATGTTTTGAGTGGAAAGATGGATGAACTTATGAAATTATTTGCTAATAAGAGTGTTTCTTCTAATCCTAATGATATGCCCTTGTCTACTTTGATTGAGAATAATAATGAATCTATGGATGTGAATTTTGTTGGTAGGAACAATTTTGGTAACAACGCATATAGAGGAATTTCAACCCTGGGCCTTATCCTAGTAATCCCTCTAATAATTATGGTAATTCCTACAACAATTCTTATGGAAATTATAATAAGATGCCCTCTGATTTTGAATCTAATATTAAATAATTTATTACTTCGCAAAAGAATTTTAATGCTTTGATTGAAGAAAAATTGCTTAAGATTGATGATTTGGCTAGGAACGTTGATAGAATTTCTCTTGATGTTGATTCTTTGAAACTTAGATCTATTCCACCTAAGCATGATATCAATGAGTCTCTCAAAGCCATGAGAATTTCCATTGATGAGTGCAAAGAAAGAACCGCTAGGATGCGTGCTAAGAAAGATGCCTTTATAAGAGCGTGTTCTTCTAGTTCCTATGAAAATAAAGATGAAGATCTAAAAGTTATTGATGTGTCCCCTATTAAATCTTTGTTTTCCAATATGAATCTTGATAATGATGGGACTGAATATGATCCACCCTTACCTAGAAGGCATTCCAAGAATTCGGAATTTGTTGATGTTGATCCTAAATTTGATAAAAGTGGGATTGAAGAAATTAAAACCCTAGATGTTGCTAAACCCACTATTATGGATTTCAAGGAATTTAACTACGAAAATTGCTCTTTGATTGATTGTATTTCCTTGTTGCAATCCATGCTAAATTCTCCTCATGCTTATAGTCAAAATAAAGCGTTTACTAAACATATCATTGATGCCTTAATGCAAACTTATGAAGAAAAACTTGAATTGGCAGTCTCTATCCCTAGAAAACTTTATGATGAGTGGGAACCAACTAAAATTAAAATTAAAGATCATGAATGCTATGCTTTATGTGATTTGGGTGCTAGTGTTTCCATGATTCCAAAGACTTTGTGTGATTTGTTACGTTTCCATGATTTTGATGATTGCTCTCTAAACTTGCACCTTGCGGATTCCACTATTAAGAAACCTATGGGAAGAATTAATGATGTTCTTATTGTTGCAAATAGGAATTATGTGCCCGTCGATTTTATTGTTCTTGACATAGATTGCAATCCTTCATATCCTATTATTCTTGGTAGACCTTTCCTTAGAACGATTGGTGCAATTATTGATATGAAGGAAGGAAATATTATATTACAATTTCCATTAAGGAAAGGCATGGAACACTTTCCTAGAAAGAAAATTAAATTACCTTGTGAATCTATTATGAGAGCCACTTATGGATTGCCTACCAAAGATGGCAATACCTAGATCTATTCTAGCTTGTTATGCCTAGCTAGGGGCGTTACACGATAGCGCTTGTTGGGAGGCAACCCAATTTTATTTCTATTCCTTGCTTTTTGCTCCTATTTAGTAATAAATAATTTATCTAGCCTCTGTTTTGGTTGTATTTTTTGTGTTTAATTAGTATTTGTGCCAAGTAGAACCATTGGGAAGACTTGGGGAAAGTCTTGTTACACTTGCTGTAAAACATAGAAACTTTAGCGCTCACGAGAACTGCTGTCATTTTTATTTGGAAAGTGCTTAGTTAATTCTTTTTGCAGATGATTAATAGATAAATTCCTCACGTCCAGCAATTTATTTAAGAATTTTTGGGGTTTCATATCTTGCGCTAGCTATAGATTACTACAGACTGTTTTGTTTTTGATAGATTCTGTTTTTCGTGTGTTGTTTGCTTATTTTGATGAATCTATGGCTAGTAAAATAGTTTATAAACCATAGAGAAGTTGGAATATAGTAGGTATAACACCAATATAAATAAAGAATGAGTTCATTACAGTACCTTGAAGTGGTTTTTATTCTCTTTCGCTAACGGAGCTCACGAGATTTTCTACTTTAAGTTTTGTGTTGTCAAGTTTTCAAGTTTTGGGTAAAGATTTGATGGATTATGGAATAAGGAGTGGCAAGAGCCTAAGCTTGGGGATACCCATGTCACCCCCAAGATAACCTAAGGACACCTAAAAGCCAAAGCTTGGGGATGCCCCGGAAGGCATCCCCTCTTTCATCTACTTCTATCGGTAACTTTACTTGGAGCTATATTTTTATTCGCCACATGATATGTGTTTTGCTTGGAGCGTCTTGTATTATTTGAGTCTTTTCTTTTTAGTTTACCACAATCATTCTTGATGTACACACCTTTTGAGAGAGCCATACATGATTTGGAATTTGTTAGAATACTCTATGTGCTTCGCTAATATCTTTTGAGTTATATAATTTTGCTCTAGTACTTCACTTATATCTTTTCGAGAACGGTGGTGGATTTGTTTTATAGAAACTATTGATCTCTCATGCCTCACTTAGATTTGAGAGTCCTAATAGCATGGTAATTTTCTTAAAATCCTAATATGCTAGGTATTCAAGAATAAAAAAATTCTCTTATGAGTGTGTTGAATACTATGATAAGTTTGATACTTGATAATTGTTTTGAGATATGGAGATGGTGATATTAAAGACATGCTAGTTGAGTAGTTGTGAATTTGAGAAATACTTGTGTTGAAGCTTGTGATTCCTGTAGCATGCACGTATGGTGAACCGTTATGTGATGAAGTCGGAGCATGATTTATTTATTGATTGTCTTCCTTATGAGTGGCGGTCGGGGACGAGCGATGGTCTTTCCCTACCAATCTATCCCCCTAGGAGCATGCGCGTAATACTTTGCTTTGATAACTTGCAGATTTTTGCAATAAGTATATGAGTTCTTTATGACTAATGTTGAGTCCATGGATTATACGCACTCTCACCCTTCAAGCTTTGCTAGCCTCTCTAATACCGCGCACCTTTCGCCGCTATCATACACCCGCCATATACCTTCCTCAAAACAGCCACCATACCTACCTATTATGGCATTTCCATAGCCATTCCGAAATATATTGCCATGCAACTTTCCACCGTTCTGTTTATTATGACACACTCATGCATCATTGCATATCCTGGTACACCGCCGGAGGCATTCATATAGAGTCATACTTTGTTCTAAGTATCGAGTTGTAATTGTTGAGTTGTAAGAAAAATAAAAGTGTGATGATCATCATTATTAGAGCATTGTCCCAGTGAGGAAAGGATGATGGAGACTATGATTCCCCCACAAGTCGGGATGAGACTCCGGACGAAAAATAAAAAAAGAGAAAGAAAAAAGGCCATAGAAAAGAGAAAATGCCCAAATAAAAAATAAAAATAAAAATAATAAAAAATGAGAGAAAAAGAGAGAAGGGACAATGTTACTATCCTTTTACCACACTTTTGCTTTAAAGTAGCACCATGATCTTCATAGTAGAGAGTCTCTCATGTTATCACTTTCATATACTAGTGGGAATCTTTCATTATAGAACTTGGCTTGTATATTCCAATGATGGGCTTACTCAAAATTCCCTAGGTCTTCATGAGCAAGCAAGTTGGATGCACACCCACTTAGTTTCTTTTTGAGCTTTCATATACTTATAGCTCTAGTGCATCCGTTGCATGGCAATCCCTACTCACTCACATTGATATCTATTGATGGGCATCTCCATAGCCCGTTTATATGCCTAGTTGATGTGAGACTATCTTCTCCCTTTTTGTCTTCTCCACAACCACCACTCTATTCCACCTATAGTGCTATATCCATGGCTCATGCTCATGTATTGCGTGAAGATTGAATTTTTTTTGAGAATGTCAAAAGTATGAAACAATTGCTTGGCTTGTCATCGGGGTTGTGCATGATTTAAATATTTTGTGTGGTGAAGATAGAGCATAGCGAGACTATATGGTTTTGTAGGGATAACTTTCTTTAGCCAAGTTATTTTGAGAAGACATAATTGCTTTGTTAGTATGCTTGAAGTATTATTATTTTTATGTCAATATGAACTCTTGTCTTGAATATTTTGGATCTGAATATTCATACCACAATTAAGAAGAATTACATTAAAATTATGCCAAGTAGCACTCCGCATCAAAAATTATGTTTTTATCATTTACCTACTCGAGGACGAGCAGGAATTAAGCCTGGGGATGCTTGATACGTATCCAACGTATCTATAATTTTTGATTGCTCCATGCTATATTATCTACTGTTTTGGACATTATTGGGCTTTATTATCCACTTTTATATTATTTTTGGGACTAACCTATTAACCGGAGGCCCAGCCCAGAATTGCTGTTTTTTGCCTATTTTAGGGTTTCGAAGAAAAGGAATATCAAACGGAGTCCAAACGGAATGAAACCTTCGGCAACGTGATTTTCTCAATGAACAAGACCCGGGAAACTTGGACCCTACGTCAAGAAAGAAAAGAGGATGCCACGAGGTAGGGGGCGCACCTGCCTACCCCAGGCGCGCCCTCCACCCTCATGGGCCCCTTGTTGCTCCACCGATGTACTCCTTCCTCCTATATATACCTACGTACCCCCAAACGATCAGATACGGAGCCAAAACCCTAATTCCACCGCCGCAACTTTCTGTATCCATGAGATCCCATCTTGGGGCCTGTTCTGGAGCTCCGCCGGAGGGGGCATCGATCATGGAGGGCTTCTACATCAACACCATAGCCCTTCCGATGAAGTGTGAGTAGTTTACCTTAGACCTACGGGTCCATAGTTAGTAGCTAGATGGCTTCTTCTCTCTTTTTGGATCTCAATACAATGTTCTCCCCCTCTCTTGTGGAGAACTATTTGATGTAATCTTCTTTTTGCGGTGTGTTTGTTGAGACCGATGAATTGTGGGTTTATGATCAAGTCTATCTATGAATAATATTTGAATCTTCTCTGAATTCTTTTATGTATGATTGGTTATCTTTGCAATTCTCTTCGAATTATCAGTTTGGTTTGGCCTACTAGATTGATCTTTCTTGCAATGGGAGAAGTGCTTTGCTTTGGGTTCAATCTTGCGGTGTCCTTTCCAAGTGACACTAGGGGCAGCAAGGCACGTATTGTATTGTTGCCATCGAGGATAACAAGATGGGGTTTTCTTCATATTGCATGAGTCTATCCCTCTACATCATGTCATCTTGCTTAAGGCATTACTCTGTTTTAACTTAATACTCTAGATGCATGCTGGATAGTGGTCGATGAGTGGAGTAATAGTAGTAGATGCAGGCAGGAGTCGGTCTACTTGTCTCGGACGTGATGCCTATATACATGATCATACCTAGATATTCTCATAACTATGCTCAATTCTGTCAATTGCTCAACAGTAATTTGTTCACCCACCGTAGAATACGTATGCTCTCGAGAGAAGCCACTAGTGAAACCTATGGCCCCCGGGTCTATCTTCATCATATTAATCTCCTATTACTTAGTTATTTCCTTTTCTATTTACTTTGCCTTTATTTTACTTTGCATCTTTATCATAAAAATACCAAAAATATTATCTTATCATTTCTATCAGATCTCACTCTCATAAGTGGCCTTATAGGGATTGACAACCCCTATTTGCGTTGGTTGCGAGGATTTATTTGTTTTGTGCAGGTACGAGGGACTCGCGCGTAGCCTCCTACTGGATTGATACCTTGGTTCTCAAAAACAGAGGGAAATACTTATGCTACTTTGCTGCATCATCCCTTCCTCTTCGAGGAAAACCAACGCAGTGCTCAAGAGGTAGCAAAGAGTCATGGTGATCTTCACCCTTCCTTTGTACATTTTATCCTTTGGCAAGCATAGTATGTTGGAAAGATCCTGGTATATATGGCTAATTGGATTTGAGTTTTCATGAACTATTATTGTTGACATTACCCTTGAGCTAAAACGTTGGGAGGCAAAACTATAAGCCCCTATCTTTCTCTGTGTCCGATTAAAACTCCATACCCATAAGTATTGCATGAGTGTCAGCAATTGTGAAAGGCTATATGATAGTTGAGTATGTGGACTTGCTGAAAAGCTCTTATACATTGACTCTTTCTTATGTTATGATAAATTGCAGTTGCTCCAATGACTGAGATTATAGTTTGTTAGTTTGAAGTTTACGGTTCATACTTGAAATTGTGATTGAATTATTACTCTAGCATAAGAAATCATATGACAAGAATTATATAAGTTGTTGTTCTAAGAATGATCATGATGCCCTCATGTCCGTATTTTATTTTTATCGACACCTCTATCTCTAAACATGTGGACATATTTTTCGATTTCGGCTTTCGCTTGAGGACAAGCGAGGTCTAAGCTTGGGGGAGTTGATACGTCCATTTTGCATCATGCTTTTATATTGATATTTATTGCATTATGGGCTGTTATTACACATTATGTCACAATACTTATGCCTATTCTCTCTTATTTTACAAGGTTTACATAAAGAGGGAGAATGCCGTCAGCTGGGATTCTGGGGCTGGAAAAGGAGCAAATATTAGAGACCTATTCTGCATAGCTCCAAAAGTCCTGAAACTTCACGGAAGACGTTTTCAGAATATATAAAAAATACTGAGCGCAAGAAGTTCACCAGGGGGGCCACACCCTGCCCACGAGGGTGGGGGCGCGCCCCCTACCTCGTGGGCCCCCTGGTGGCCCTCCGATGTCCATCTTCTGCTATATGAAGTCTTTCGACGAGGAAAAAATCATAAGCCATCTTCTCAAATGAAACTCTGCCGCCACGAGGCGGAACCTTGGCGGAACCAATCTAGGGCTCCGGCAGAGCTGTTCTGCTGGGGAAACTTCCCTCCGGGAGGGGGAAATCATCGCCATCGTCATCACCAACACTCCTCTCATCGGGAGATGGCAATCTCCATCAACATCTTCATCAGCACCATCTCCTCTCAAAACCCTAGTTCATCTCTTGTATCCAATTCTTGTCTCCAAGTCCGGGATTGGTGCTAGTAGGTTGCTAGTAGTGTTAATTACTCCTTGTAGTTGATGCTAGTTGGTTTATTTGGTGGAAGATCATATGTTCAGATCCTATATGCATATTAATACCCCTCTGATTATGAACATGAATATGCTTTGTGAGTAGTTACGTTTATTCCTGAGGACATGGGAGAAGTCTTGCTATTAGTAGTCATGTGAATTTGGTATTCGTTCGATATTTTGATGAGATGTATGTTGTCTCTCCTCTAGTGGTGTTATCTGAACGTTGACTACATAACACTTCACCATGATTTGGGCCTATAGGAAGGCATTGGGAAGTAATAAGTAGATGATGGGTTGCTAGAGTGACATAAGCTTAAACCCTACTTTATGCGTTGCTTCGTAAGGGGCTGATTTGGATCCATATGTTTCATGCTATGATTAGGTTTACCTTAATACTTCTGTTGTAGTTGCGGATGCTTGCAATAAAGGTTAATCATAAGTGGGATGCTTGTCCAAGTAAGGACAATACCCAAGCACCGGTCCACCCACATACCAAATTATCAAAGTACCGAACGTGAATCATATGAGCGTGATGAAAACTAGCTTGACAATATTCCCATGTGTCCTTGGGAGCGTTTTTCTCTATATAAGATTTTGTCCAGGCTTATCCTTTGCTACAAAAAGTATTGGGCCACCTTGTTGCACTTTATTTACTTTTGTTACTTGTTGCTCGTTACAAATTATCCTATCACAAAACTATCTGTTACCACTTATTTCAGTACTTGCAGAGAATACCTTGCTGGAAACCGCTTATCATTTCCTTCTGCTCCTCGTTGGGTTCGACACTCTTACTTATAGAAAGGACTACGATAGATCCCTTATACTTGTGGGTCATCACCAAGCCCTAAAACCTCTCGGGAGGGCTGATCTGGAGTCCGTTCGGGGCTCTGGAGAGGGGAATCCGTCTCCATCGTCATCATCAACCTTCCTCCATCACCAATTTCATGATGCTCACCGCCATGCGTGAGTAACTCCATCATAGGCTTGCTGGACGGTGATGGGTTGGATGAGATTTATTATGTAATCGAGTTGTTTTGTTAGGGTTTGATCCCTAGTATCCACTATGTTCTGAGATTGATGTTGCTATGACTTTGCTATGCTTAATGCTTGTCATTAGGGCCCGAGTGCCATGATTTCAGATCTGAACCTATTATGTTTTCATCAATATATGAGAGTTCTTGATCCTATCTTGCAAGTCTATAGTCACCTATTATGTGTTATGATCCGTTATCCCCGAAGTGACAATAATCGGGATACTTACCGGTGATGACCGTAGTTTGAGGAGTTCATGTATTCACTATGTGTTAATGCTTTGGTCCGGTACTCTATTAAAAGGAGGCCTTAATATCCCTTAGTTTCCATTAGGACCCCGCTGCCACGGGAGGGTAGGACAAAAGATATCATGCAAGTTCTTTTCCATAAGCATGTATGACTATATTTGGAATGCATGCCTACATTACATTGATGAATTGGAGCTAGTTCTGTGTCACCCTAGGTTATGACTGTTACATGAAGAACCGCATCCAGCATAATTCTCTATCACCGATCCATTGCCTACGAGCTTTCCGTATATCGTTCTTCGCTTATTTAATTTTCCGTTGCTATTGTTATCATCACTACAAAATACCAAAAACATTACTTTTGCTACCATTACCTTTTCTTACCGTTACCACTACTATCATATTACTTTGCTACTAAATACTTTGCTGCAGATATTAAGTTTCCAGGTGTGGTTGAATTGACAACTCGGCTGCTAATACTTGAGAATATTCTTTGGCTCCCCTTGAGTCAAATCAATAAATTTGGTTTGAATACTCTACCCTCGAAAATTGTTGCGATCCCCTACACTTGTGGGTTATCAAGACTATTTTCTGGCGCCGTTGCCGAGGAGCATAGCTCTATTCTTTGAGTCACTTGGGATTTATATCTGCTTATCATTATGAAGAACTTGAGAGATCCAAAAACCAAGATTTATCCCTCAACTACAAGGGGAGGTAAGGAACTGCCATCTAGCTCTGCACTTGATTCACCTTCTGTTTTGAGTAAGCTTGCGACACCTAAACCTGCTTGTGCTATTCGTTCTAATATGTCGCATGTTATTGATGATGCCACTTCTGCTATGCATGATACTTATGATGAAACTACTTCTATGCTTGACACTACTGTGCCACTTGGTGAATTTCTGGATGAACAACTTGCTAGGGTTAGAGAGAATGAAAATATTCAATCTGATAATATTGATGAAAGTGATGATGAAGACTTGCTACGTCTTGAGCTTGCGTTGGTTTTCCCCGAAGAGGAAGGGATGATGCAGTAGAGTAGCGTAAGTATTTCCCTCGGTTTTTGAGAACCAAGGTATCAATCCAGTAGGAGGCCACACTCAAGTCCCTCGTACCTGCACAAAGCGATAGCTACTCGCAACCAACGCGATTAGGGGTTGTCAATCCCTTCACGGTCAGTTATGAGAGTGAGATCTGATAGATATAATATTTTTGGTATTTTTGGTAAGAAGATGCAAAGTAAAAAGTAAATTCAAAGTAAAAATCAAAGAAAGATTAAAGTGATGGAGATTGATATGATAAGAATAGACCCGGGGGCCATAGATTTCACTAGTGGCTTCTCTCAAGAGCATAAGTATTCTACGGTGGGTGAACAAATTACTGTTGAGCAATTGACAAAATTGAGCGTAGTTATGAGAATATCTAGGCATGATCATCTATATAGGCATCACGTCCGTGACAAGTAGATCGAAACGATTCTGCATCTACTACTATTACTCCACTCATCGACCGCTATCCAGCTGCATCTACTACTATTACTCCACTCATCGACCGCTATCCAGCATGCATCTAGAGTATTAAGTTAAAAACAGAGTAACGTCTTAAGCAAGATGACATGACGTAGAGAGATAAATTCATGCAATATGAAATAAACCCCATCTTGTTATCCTCGATGGAAACGATACAATACGTGCCTTGCTTCCCCTTCTATCACTGGGTAAGGACACCGCAAGATCGAACCCAAAGCTAAGCACTTCTCCCATGGCAAGAACTACCAATCTAGTTGGCCAAACCAAACGGATAATTCGAAGAGACTTGCAAAGATAACCAATCATACATAAAAGAATTCAGAGAAGATTCAAATATTATTCATAGATAGACTTGATCATAAACCCACAATTCATAGGTCTCAACAAACACACCGCAAAAAGAAGATTGCATCGAATAGATCTCCACAAGAGAGGGGGAGAACTTTGTATTGAGATTCAACGAGAGAGAAGAAGCCATCTAGCTACTAACTATGGACCCGAAGGTCTGAGGTAAACTACTCACACTTCATTGGAGAGGCTATGATGATGTAGAAGCCCTCCGTGATGACGGCCCTCTTCCGGCGGAGCTCCGGAACAGGCCCCAAGATGGGATCTCGTGGATAAAGAAAGTTGCGGCGGAGGAAGAAGTAGGCCGGAGGAGCACCGAGGGGCCCATGAGGAAGGGGGCGCCCCCCCCCCACCCTCGTGACCGCCTCTTTTGTTCCTTGGAGCAGGGTCCAAGTCTCCTGGATCACGTTCGGTGAGAAAATCACGTTCCCGAAGATTTTATTCTGTTTGGACTCCGTTTGATATTCTGTTTCTCCGAAACACTGAAATAGGCAAAAAAAATAGCAAGTCTGGGCTGGGCCTTCGGTTAATAGGTTAGTCCCAAAAATAATATAAAAGTGGAAAATAAATCCGAATATAGTCCAAAACAGTAGATAATATAGCATGGAGCAATCAAAAATTATAGATACGTTGGAGACGTATCAGGCATCCCCAAGCTTAATTCCTGCTCATCCTCGAGTAGGTAAATGATAAAAAGAGAATTTTTGATGCAGAGTGCTACTTGGCATAATTACAATGCAAATCTTCTTAATTATGGTATGAATATTCAATTTAGAAAGATTCAAGACAAAAGTTTATATTGACATAAAAATAATAATACTTCAAGCATACTAACAAAGCAATTATGTCTTCTCAAAATAACATGGCCAAAGAAAGTTATGCCTACAAAATCATATAGTTTGGCTATGCTCTATCTTCACCACACAAAATATTTAAATCATGCATAACCCCGATGACAAGCCAAGCAATTGTTTCATACTCTAACTTTTTCAAAACTTTTTCAATCTTCACGCAATACATGAGCGTGAGCCAAGGATATAGCACTATAGGTGGAATAGAATGGTGTTTGTGGAGAAGACAAAAAGGAGAAGATAGTCTCACATCAACTAGGCGTATCAACGGGCTATGGAGATGCCCATCAATAGATATCAATGTGAGTGAGTAGGGATTGCCATGCAACGGATGCACTAGAGCTATAAGTATATGAAAACTCAAAAAGAAACTAAGTGGGTGTGCATCCAACTTGCTTGCTCATGAAGACCTAGGGCAATTTGAGGAAGCCCATCATTGGAATATACAAGCCAAGTTCTATAATGTAAAATTCCCACTAGTATATGAAAGTGATAACATGAGAGACTCTCTACTATGAAGATCATGGTGCTACTTTGAAGCACAAGTGTGGTAAGAGGATAGTAACATTGTCCCTTCTCTCTTTTTCTCTCATTTTTTATATTATATATATATATATATATATATATATATATATATTCGTCTCGAGTCTCATCCCAACTTATGGGGGAATCATAGTCTCCATCATCCTTTCCTCACTGGGACAATGCTCTAATAATGATGATCATCACACTTTTATTTTTCTTACAACTCAACAATTACAACTCGATACTTAGAACAAAATATGTCTCTATGTGAATGCATCTGGCGGTGTACCGGGATATGCAATATGACAATGATGGAGTGTGTCATGATAAACTAGATGGTGGAAAGTTGCATGGCAATATATCTCGGAATGGCTATGGAAATGCCATGATAGGTAGGTATGGTGGATGTTTTGAGGAAGGTATATGGTAGGTGTATGATACCGGCGAAGAGTGCGCGGTATTAGAGAGGCTAGCAAAGGTGGAAGGGTGAAAGTGCGTATAATCCATGGACTCAACATTAGTGATAAAGAACTCATATACTTATTGCAAAAATTTAGAAGTTATCAAAGCAAAGTATTACGCGCATGCTCCTAGGGGGATAGATTGGTAGGAAAAGACCATCACTCGTCCCCGACCGCCACTCATAAGGAAGACAATCAATAAATAAATCATGCTCCGACTTCATCACATAACGGTTCACCATACGTGCATGCTACGGGAATCACAAACTTTAACGCAAGTATTATTTAAATTCATAACTACTCAACTAGCATGACTTTAATATTATCACCTCCATATCTCAAAACAATTATCAAGCTTCAATCTTTTCTTAGTATTCAACACACTCAAAAGAAAGATTCACAAATCTTGAATACCAAGCATATTATTATTAAGCAAATTACCATGCTATTAAGAGACTCTCAAAATAATTTAAGTGAAGCATGAGAGATCAATAGTTTCTTTAAAACAAATCCACCACCGTGCTCTAAAAGATCTAAGTGAAGCACATATAGCAAAATTATAATGCTCAAAAGATATAAGTGAAGCACATAGAGCAAAACTACTTAGCTCAAAAGATATAAGTGAAGCACATAGAGTATTCTATCAAATTTTAATTCATGTATGGCTCTCTCAAAAGGTGTGTACAGCAAGTATGATTGTGGTATACTAAGACACAAAGACACAAATAATACAAGACGCTCCAGGCAAAACACATATCATGTTGGTGAATAAAAATATAGCTCCAAGTAAATTACCGATGGAAGTGGACGAAAGAGGGGATGCCTTCCAGGGCATCCCCAAGCTTTGACTTCTTGGTGTACTTGGATTATCTTGGGGGTGCCATGGGCATCCCCAAGCTTAGGCTCTTGCCACTCCTTGTTCCATAATCCATCAAAAGAACTCACCCAAAACTTGAAAACTTCACAACACAAAACTCAAAATAGAAAACTCGTGAGCTCCGTTAGCGAAAGAAAACAAAAGACCACTTAAAGGTACTGTAATGAACTCATTCTTTATTTATATTGGTGCTAAACATACTTTATTCCAACTTATATATGGATTATAAACTATTTTACTAGCCATAGATTCATCAAAATAAGCAAACAACACACGAAAAACAGAATCTGTCAAAAACAGAACAGTGTGTAGTAATCTGTAGCTAGCGCAAGATCTGCAACCCCAAAAATTCTAAAATAAATTTCTGGTCGTGCGGAATTTATCTATTAATCATCTGCAAAAATAATTAACTAAATATCACTCTTCAAATAAAAATGACAGCAGTTCTCGTGAGCGCTAAAGTTTCTATTTTTTACAGCAAGTTCAACAAGACTTTCCCCAAGTCTTCCCAACGGTTCTACTTGGCACAAACACTAATTAAACACAAAAAACACAACTAAAACAGAGGCTAAATAATTTATTTATTACTAAGCAGGAGCAAAAAGCAAGGAATAAAAATAAAATTGGGTTGTTTCCCAACAAGCACTATCTTTTAACACCTCTAGCTAGGCATAAAAGCGAGGATAGATCTAGGTATTGCCATCTTTGGTAGGCAATCCATAAGTGGCTCTCATGATAGTTTCATATGGTAATTTTATTTTATTTCTTGGAAAGTGTTCCATTCCCTTTTTTAATGGAAATTGAAATCTAATTCCCTTCCTTCATATCAATAGTCGCACCAACCATTCTAAGGAAAGGTCTACCAAGAATAATAGGGCAAGAAGGATTGCAATCTATATCAAGAACAATGAAATCTACGGGCACATAATTCCTATTTGCAACAATAAGAACATCATTAATCCTTCCCATAGGTTTCTTAATAGTGGAATCCGCAAGATGCAAGTTTAGAGAGCAATCATCAAAATCGCGGAAATCTAGTAAATCACACAAAGCATAAAACTCATGATCTTTAATTTTAATTTTAATAGTTGGTTCCCACTCATCATAGAGTTTTCTAGGGATAGAAACTTTCAACTCAAGTTTTTCTTTATAAGATTGCATCAAGGCATCAACAATATGTTCGGTGAAGGCTTTATTTTGACTATAAGCATGTGGAGAATTTATCACGGATTGCAACAAGGAAATACAATCAATTAAAGAGCAACTTTCATAATTAAATTCCTTGAAATCCAATATAGTGGGTTTAGCAACATCTAGATTTTTATTTCTTTCAATCCCACTTTCATCAATTTCATCATTAAGATCTAAATACTCTGAATTTTTAGAACGCCTTCTAGGAAAAGGAAGATCATATTTAGTTTCATCAAGATTCATATTGCAAAACAAAGATTTAATAGGGGACACATCAATAACATTTAGATCTTCATCTTGATTTTCATAGGAATTGGAGGAACACGCTTTAATAAAAGCATCTTTGGAAGCACGCATCCTAGCGGTTCTTTCCTTGCACTCATCAATGGAAATTCTCATGGCTTTGAGAGACTCATTGATATCATGCTTAGGAGGAATAGATCTAAGCTTTAAAGAATCAATCTCAAGAGAAATTCTATCAACATTCCTAGCCAAATCATCAACTTTAAGCAATTTCTCCTCAATCAAAGCATTAAAATTCTTTTGTGAATACATAAATTCTTTAACACTATTCTCAAATTCAGAGGGCATCTTATTATAATTTCCATAACAGTTGTTGTAGGAATTCCCATAATTATTAGAATGATTACTAGGATATGGCCTAGGATTAAAATTCCCTCTGTAAGCGTTGTTACCAAAATTATTCCTACCAACAAAATTCACATCCATAGATTCATTGTTATTCTCAATCAAATTAGACAAAGGCATATCATTAGGATCAGAAGAAACACTCTTAGTAGCAAATAATTTCATAAGTTCATCCATCTTTCCACTCAACACATTGATTTCTTCTATCGCATGCACTTTTTTATTAGAAGATCTTTCAGTATGCCATTGAGAATAATTAACCATAATATTATCTAGGAGTTTAGTAGCATCTCCTAAAGTGATTTCCATAAAAGTGCCTCCCGTGGCCGAATCTAAAAGATTTCTAGAAGCAAAATTCAATCCGGCATAAAATTTTTGTATAATCATCCACAAATTCAAACCATGAGTAGGGCAATTACGTATCATTAATTTCATTCTCTCCCAAGCTTGTGCAACATGTTCATGATCAAGTTTTTTAAAGTTCATAATATCGTTTCTAATAGAGATGATCTTAGCGGGAGGAAAATACTTAGAGATAAAGGCATCTTTGCACTTGTTCCATGAATCAATACTATTTTTAGGCAAAGACGAAAACCAAGCTTTAGCACGATCTCTAAGCGAAAAAGGAAATAGCTTCAATTTAACGACATCATTATTGACATCTTTTTTCTTTTGCATATCACATAAATCAACGAAGCTATTCAGATGAGTAGCGGCATCTTTACTAGGAAGGTCAGCGAATTGATCTTTCATAACAAGATTCAACAAAGAAGCATTATTTTCACAAGATTCAGCATCAGTAAGAAGAGCAATCGGAGTGCTAAGGAAATCATTATTATTGGTATTGGTGCAGTCACACAATTTGGTAGTATCTTGAGCCATCACGACAAACAAGCAAACTAGCACACAAGCAAACAAAAAGCAAATGGGCAGAAGAGGCAAATAGAGAGGGAGGATAGAGAGAGAGAGGGCGAATAAAACGGCAAGGGTGAATTGGGGGGAGAGGAAAATGAGAGGCAAATGGCAAATAATGTAATGCGAGAGATAGGGATTGTGATGGGTACTTGGTATGTTGACTTTTTGCGTAGACTCCCCGGCAACGACGCCAGAAATCCTTCTTGCTACGTCTTGAGCTTGCGTTAGTTTTCCCCGAAGAGGAAGGGATGATGCAGCAGAGTAGCGTAAGTATTTCCCTCAGTTTTTGAGAACCAAAGTATCAATCCAGTAGGAGGCCACGCTCAAGTCCCTCGTACCTGCACAAAGCGATAGCTACTCGCAACCAACACGATTAGGGGTTGTCAATCCCTTCACGGTCACTTAAGAGAGTGAGATCTGATAGATATAATATTTTTGGTACGAAGATACAAAGTAAAAAGTAAAGGCAACGTAAAAAAGCAAAGCAAGATTAAAGTGATGGAGATTGATATGATAAGAATAGACCCGGGGGCCATAGATTTCACTAGTGGCTTCTCTCAAGAGCATAAGTATTCTACGGTGGGTGAACAAATTACTATTGAGAAATTGACAGAACTGAGCATAGTTATGAGAATATCTAGGCATGATCATGTATATAGGCATCACGTCCGTGATAAGTAGATCGAAATGATTCTGCATCTACTACTATTACTCCACTCATCGACCGCTATCCAGCATGCATCTAGAGTATTAAGTTAAAAACAGAGTAACGCCTTAAACAAGATGACATGATGTAGAGAGATAAATTCATGCAATATGAAATAAACCCCATCTTGTTATCCTCGATGGCAACGATACAATACGTGCCTTGATGCCCCTTCTGTCACTGGGTAAGGACACCGCAAGATCGAACCCAAAGCTAAGCACTTCTCCCATGGCAAGAACTACCAATCTAGTTGGCCAAACCAAACGGATAATTCGAAGAGACTTGCAAAGATAACCAATCATACATAAAAAGAATTCAGAGAAGATTCAAATATTATTCATAGATAGACTTGATCATAAACCCACAATTCATCAGTCTCAACAAACACACCGCAAAAAGAAGATTACATCGAATAGATCTCCACAAGAGAGGGGGAGAACTTTGTATTGAGATTCAAAGAGAGAGAGAGAAGAAGCCATCTAGCTACTAACTATGGACCCGTAGGTCTGAGGTAAACTACTCACACTTCATCGGAGAGGCTATGATGATGTAGAAGCCCTCTGTGATGACGGCCCTCTTCTGGCGGAGCTCCGGAACAGGCCCCAAGATGGGATCTCGTGGATACAGCAAGTTGCGGCAGTGGAATTAGGTTTTTGGCTCCTGTTCTGATCGTTTGGGGGTACGTGTGTATATATAGGAGGAAGAAGTACGCCGGAGGAGCATCGAGGGGCCCACGAGGCAGGGGGCGCGCCCTAGGGGGGCGCCCCCACCCTCGTGACTGCCTCTTTTGTTCCTTGGAGCAGGGTCCAAGTCTCCTGGATCACGTTCGGTGAGAAAATCACGTTCCCAAAGATTTTATTCCGTTTGGACTCCGTTTGATATTCTGTTTCTCCGAAACACTGAAATAGGCAAAAAAACAGCAATTCTGGGCTGGGCCTCCGGTTAATAGGTTAGTCCCAAAAATAATATAAAAGTGGAAAATAAAGCCCAATATAGTCCAAAACAGTAGATAATATAGCATGGAGCAATCAAAAATTATAGATACATTGGAGACGTATCAAGACTCTCCCTCTAATGAATATGAATCACCTGTTATTCCTGAGGGTTATGTTTTTGAAAAAGAAGCTGCTCTAGCTATTTTAGCTTGCAAAGATAGATACGAGCTTAAGAGGTTATTAGCTAAATGGAAGCAGCAGTCTCTTAATACTAGAATGAAACCTGACCCTGCTTTTGCTACTTCAGCTATCTGTGTTACTGATAAGGATTATGAATTCTCTGTTGATCGTGATATAATTACTTTGGTTGAATCTGATCATTTTCATGGCTATGAATCTGAAACTGTTGTGGCACATCTTACTAAATTAAATAATATAGCCACCCTGTCACTAATGATGAGAGAACTCGTTACTTTTATATCCTTAAAATATTTCCGTTCTCATTAAAGGGTGATGCTAAGATATGGTTTAATTCTCTGGATCCTGGTTGTGTGCGTAGTCCCCAGGATATGATTTATGACTTCTCTGCTAAATATTTCCCTGCTCATAAGAAACAAGCTTCTTTGAGGGATATATACAATTTTGTGCAAATTGAAGAAGAGAGTCTCCCACAAGCTTTGGGGAGGCTTCTCCAATTACTTAATGCTTTGCCTGATCATCCTCTTAAGAAAAATGAAATACTTGATATCTTTTATAATGGACTAACCGATGCTTCCAGAGATTACCTGGATAGTTGTGCTAGTTCTGTTTTCAGGGAAAGAACACCGGATGAAGCTGGAATTCTATTGAATAATATGTTGACAAATGAAAATAATTGGACACTTCCTGAGCCTATTCCTAAACCCACTCCGGAGAAAAGGGGTATTCTATTTCTCAGTCCTAAAGATATGCAAGAGGTAAAGAAATCCATGAAATAAAAAGGTATTAAAGCTGAAGATGTTAAGAATTTACCTCCTATTGAAGAAATACACGGTCTTAATTTACCGCCTCTTGAAGAAACATATGATCTTAATCCATTACCTATTGAAGAAATACATCGTCTTGATAACCCGACACAGGTAGTAAAGGTAAATTCTCTCTATAGATATGATGAAGTTGAAATCCCATTTACTAAGTTTGCTAGCCCATGCTTAGATGAGTTTGATAAATTTATGGCTAAGCAAGAAGACTTTAATGCTTATTTTGGTAGACAATTGAAATACAATTCAAATATGCTTGAACACTTGGGTGATTATATGGATAATGTCAAATGTGAACTTAAACTTATTAGTAAACATGCTTCTATGGTTACCACTCAAGTAGAAGAAGTACTTAAAGCTCAAAATGACTTGCTCAATGAATTGAATACTAAGAAAATTGATAATGTTGTTAGAGTTATGACTAGAGGTGGTAAAATGACTCAGGAACCTTTGTATCCTGAAGGCCATCCTAAGAGAATTGAGCAAGATTCTCAGAGAAATAATATAGATGCACCTAGTCCTTCTAAAAGGAAGAAAAAGAAAAATGATAGGACTTTGCATGCTTCTAGTGAACCTATTGCTGAAACACCTAAGAATCCAAATGATATTTCTATTTCTGATGTTGAAACACAATCTGGTAATGAAACTGAAACTAGTGATAATGTTAATAATAATGTTCATGATGATGCTCAATCTAGCAATGATAATGATATAGAAATTGAACATGTTGTTGATCTTGATAACCCACAATCAAAGAATCAATGTTATGATAAGAAAGACTTTGTTGCTCGGAAACACGAAAAGGAAAGAGAACCATGGGTTTAGAAACCCATGCCTTTTCCTCCCAAACCATCCAAGAAAAAGGATGATGAGGATTTTGAGCGCTTCGCTGAAATGATTAGACCTATCTTTTTGCGTATGCGAATAACTGATATGCTTAAAATGAATCCTTATGCTAAGTATATGAAAGATATTGTTACTAATAAAAGAAAGATACCGAAAGCTGAAATTTCCACCATGCTTGCTGATTATACTTTTAAGTGTGGAATACCAAAGAAACTTGGAGATCCAGGAGTACCCACTATACCATGCTCCATTAAAATAATCTATGTTAAAACTGCTTTATGTGATCTTGGAGCCGGTGTTAGTGTTATGCCTCTCTCTTTATATCGAAGACTTGATTTGAATAAGTTGACACCTACTGAAATATCTTTGCAAATGGCTGATAAATCAACTGCTATACCTGTCGGTATTTGTGAGGATGTGCATGTTGTAGTTGCAAACGTTACTATTTTAACGGACTTTGTTATTCTTGATATTCCTGAGGACGATAGTATGCCTATTATTCTTGGAAGACCCTTTTTGAATACTGCAGGGGCTGTTATTGATTGCACTAAAGGCAATGTCACTTTTCATGTTAATGGTAATGAGCATATGGTACACTTTCCGAGGAAACAACCTCAAGTTCATAGTATCAACTCTATTGGAAAAATTCCATCGATTATTATTGGAGGTTTTGAATTTCCTCTACCTACTGTCAAAAAGAAATATGATATTCTTATTATTGGGGATGTGCATATCCCCGTTGAGGTAACATAGTGTTATTCGAAATTTCTCCGGTTCCATGTTATTCGGAATGAGTTCATTAACAAGACTTGATCAACCTTGTTAGTGGATTCCTTTTGATGAGCATGAGATGGATGAAACTAGATGGCACAACCTTCTGTACCCTCCTTTTACTTTCTGTTATTCATATTAAATAAAATAAAAATAAGTATTTTCCGTCTGTTATCTGATTTATCCGTGCAATATAAAAATACCCCAAAAATAAAAGTTCTCCAAATGCCCTAAAATTTAAATACGATTTTTTCTGGAATATTTGAGAATATTTGGCACTGAGAACGCAGCACGGGGGGGCACCCACCTGGCCACGAGGGTGGAGGGCGCGCCCTACCCCCTGGGCGCGCCCCCTGCCTCGTGGGCCCACGGTGGCCCTCCTCCACTTATTCCTGCACCCACACACTTCTTCTTCCTCCCACAAACACGAATATCCAGCTCAAGCATGAGTTCTAGCTCATTTTGCTACGATTTTCGATCTCCTTGCTCAAAGCACCTCTCAGAAAACTGCTTGGGGAGATTGTTCCTTGGTATGTGACTCCTCCATTGGTCCAATTAGTTTTTGTCCTAGTGCTTTATTCATTGCAAATTTTTGCTACTTAGGTGACCCTGTTCTTGAGCTTGCATGTCAAATTTATATGGTCAAAAGTAGTTTTGATGCATGATATAGGCTCTAGGCACTTGTAGGAGTAGTTGCTATCAATTTTATTGAGTTTGGTTCACTTTTATTTGAAGTTACTAAAAATTTCAGAAATTTTTCAGAGGAAGAAATATGTTTAGGAAAATGTACCAAGGTGGCTCTTCAAGGAAACAAGAGCCCAGGCTTGCAATGCGTGATGTTGATGATGAGCCACCAAGAGACGCTCCAGTGCGTCCTTGTGAATGGCCTTCGGAAACCTTTATGGATCGAGCGGGAATTAAGGAAGAATTTAACGCATATTTGCGTAACGCTGATCTTGTGAGCTTCGAGGAAGAAAAGTACCGCCAGTATCACTATCTCACTAGTTCCTTTGTGAGGAGGTTTGAATTTTCATCTTCACGTAATTCTCCAACTGTCCTGTTTGATCTTTATGAAAATTCTTACACTATGGACTTACAGGATTTTACCACTGCTTACAAGCTTCCACAATGGGGTAGTGTCAGGGAACCTCGCAAATCTGAATTTAGAGATTTTCTTGCTAGTATAACTGTGGGGGAATCTAGAGATATAACACAAGCTACCATAGGGAGCATTCACTTTCCTGCTATACATTATTTTGCTCTCTTCATAGGTAGATGCATTAATGGTAAAGATGAGGCATGTCACATGTGTGTCCCTGACCTCAGTATTCTTAGGAGTGTTGTGTTAGGAGATAAATCTTATAATTTGGGAGCCATTATTGCACGTAGGTTGCATCTTAATAGATTTAATGGAGATTTCTTTGGTGGAATTTATGCAACCCGCATAGCTAATTTTCTTGGTATAGCCATACGTGAAGATGATATTGAGTTGCCTCCTGCTTATTTGGATTATGAGGCTATGGTTCACCACCAGTTTGTCGAGAGGAATGAATCACCTCTCCAGTATCGCCTAATCTTTGATAGACGTCGTGCTGTCCGTATTACTCTCCCTGCTCCTGCCTTCTTTGATTATTAGGCAAAAGGAAGATATGTTATTACCAGAGAGGAGGAAGATGAGTACGAGAGGAGGGCGGAGGCCGCTCGTCGCCACGCTGCAGCTCAGGAGGCGATAGCCGCTACATCTCAGTACGACCCAACTATTACTATGGATATCCGCCAGGCCAACCGTGGCCATAGACCAACTTAGGCCAAAAGCCTAAGCTTGGGGGAGTACGTATTTCTCACCGACATTATATTCATGTCCACACACTCATTGCTAGATGTCGGTGCTCATACTTTTTCATTGTATCATCCATGCTATTTTATTTCCCTTTTATGTTTTCTTCTTGTGTGTTTAATAAACCTTAAGAAAAACCAAAAAAATTAGTCATAGTTTTTAATTAGTTTACTTTCCATGCTTGTAGTAGTAATTAAAAAGAAAACCTAAAAAAATCTCATGTTCTTCTTTTACTTGTTGGGAGCTTTCCCGTGTAAATAGTTTTATTTCTTTTCTTTTCTTTGGGGGTCGATAGGAGAAGACCATGATTAAATTTTTGAAGTGGCTCTTATATGCATTATTGTTGATCTGACAAAAGAGCCCATATTGCCTTGTCTTCTCCTGTTTATTGAATGCTTGCAGATTCCAGCTTAGTCCAATGCACGTGCACTATAATTATTATTCACATCGTTCGATCGTGCAAGTGAAAGGCAATTATGACGATATATGATGGACTGACTAAGATGAGAAAAGATGGTATGAACTCGGCCTCTCTTGTTTTTGTAAATATGATTAGTTCATCGTTCCTGATTCAACCTATTATGAATAAACATGTTTGCAATGACAACTAGAGATCATAGCTTCTTGTGCCATGCTTGATTAGCTAGGAGCTTATAATGGTTTACCTTGCGTGCCAACATGCTATTAAAATGGTTGTGATGTGGTATGATAGGGTGGTATCCTCCTCTGAATGATTTAAGTGACTTGACTTGGCGCATGTTCACACATATAGTTGAAACAAAATCAACATAGCCTTCACGATATTTATGTTCATGGTGGATTATATCCTACTCATGCTTGCATTTGGTGTTGATTAATTTTAATGCATGTTCATGACAGTTGTCGCTCTCTAGCTGGTCACTTCCCAGTCTTTTGCTAGCCTTCATCTGTACTAAGCGGGAATACTACTTGTGCATCCAATCCCATAAACCCAAAAGTTGTTCTATATGAGTCCACCATATCTACCTATATACGGTATCTACCTGCCGTTCCAAGTAAATTTGTATGTGCCAAACTGTAAACCTTCAAATAAATATCTTGTTTTGTATGCTCGAATAGCTCATGTATCAACTAGGGATGTTTGTATCTTCCATGTTAGGCGGGTTATTCTCAAGAGGAGTGGACTCCGCTCCTCACTCACGAGAAAGTGGCTGGTCACCGGGATGCCCAGTCCCATGCTTTATGCAAATCAAATCAAGATAATTGCAAACAAAACTCCCCCTGGGACTCTTGTTAGTTGGAGGCACTCGTTGTTTCGAGCAAGCCATGGATTGATGCTTGTTGGTGGAGAGGGAGTATAAACTTTACCATTCTGTTTGGGAACCGCCTATAATGTGTGTAGCATGGAAGATATCACCATCTCTTGGTTGTTATGTTGAAAATGAAAGTATACCACTCAAAATATTATTCATCTCTATTTCAAAACCAAGCTCTGGCACCTCTACAAATCCCTGCTTCCCTCTATGAAGGGCCTATCTATTTACTTTCATGTTGAGTCATCATCCTCTTATTAAAAAGCACCAGTTGGAGAGCACCGCTGTCATTTGCATTCATTACTGTTAGTTTACATTGAGTATGACTTGACTGGATCTCTTTTACCATGAATTACAATGTCTAGTCAGTCCTTGATCTTTAAAGGTGCTCTGCATTTATGTTTTGCGGTCTCAGAAAGGGCTAGTTAGCATCTTGTTATATCATATTACAATTGTTTTGAGAAAGTGTTGTCATCCGAGATTTATTATTATTGCTCGCTAGTTGATTATGCCATTGATATGAGTAAACATGAGACCTATGCTTTATTGTGAATATGGTTAGTTCATAATCTTTGCTGAAAACTTGTATGATGGCTTTACATATTTACAACAACAAGAGCAAACAGAGTTTGTAAAATTTTTTCTTTATCACTTTCAGTTTATCAACTGAATTGCTTGAGGACAAGCAAAGGTTTAATCTTGGGGAGTTGATATGTCTCCGTCGTATCTACTTTTCCAAACACTTTTGCCCTTGTTTTGGACTCTAAATTGCATGATTTGAATGGAACTAACCCGGACTGACGTTGTTTTCAGCAGAATTGCCATGGTGTTATTTATGTGCAGAAACAAAAGTTCTCGGAATGACCTGAAACTTCATAGAACGTCTATTTGGAAATAATAAAAAATCCTTGCAAAAGATGAAGACCAAGGAGCCCACACCCTAGCCACGAGGGTGGGGGACCCGCCTACCCCCCTAGGGCGCGCCCCCCTACCTCGTGGGCCCCCTGGAGCTCCTCCAACCTCAACTGCAACTCTATATATTTGGTTTCGGAGGGAAAAAATCAAGGAGAAGGATTCATGGCGTTTTACGATACGGAGCCGCCGCCAAGCCCTAAAACCTCTCGGGAGGGCTGATCTGGAGTCCGTTCGGGGCTCCTGAGAGGGGAATCCGTCGCCATCGTCATCATCAACCTTCCTCCATCACCAATTTCATGATGCTCGCTGCCATGCGTGAGTAATTCCATTGTAGGCTTGCTGGACAGTGATGGGTTGGATGAGATTTATCATGTAATCGAGTTAGTTTTGTTAGGGTTTGATCCCTGGTATCCACTATGTTCTGAGATTGATGTTGCTATGACTTTGCTATGCTTAATGCTTGTCACTAGGGCCCGAGTGCCATGATTTCAGATCTGAACCTATTATGTTTTCATCAATATATGAGAGTTCTTTATCCTATCTTGCAAGTCTATAGTCACCTATTATGTGTTATGATCCGTTAACCCCGAAGTGACAATAATCGGGATACTTACCGGTGATGACCGTAGTTTGAGGAGTTCATGTATTCACTATGTGTTAATGCTCTGGTCTGGTACTCTATTAAAAGGAGGCCTTAATATCCCTTAGTTTCCATTAGG
This sequence comes from Triticum aestivum, assembly GCF_018294505.1. Classification (NCBI taxonomy): domain Eukaryota; kingdom Viridiplantae; phylum Streptophyta; class Magnoliopsida; order Poales; family Poaceae; genus Triticum; species Triticum aestivum. Next base: position 622,090,534 of record NC_057800.1, read on the forward strand.
ACCCCGCTGCCACGGGAGGGTAGGACAAAAGATGTCATGCAAGTTCTTTTCCATAAGCACGTATGACTATATTCGGAATACATGCCTACATTACATTGATGAATTGGAGCTAGTTCTGTGTCACCCTACACTACAAAAAAAATACACTTCTGTGATGATACGTGTTTTTCACAGTAGGTCACTTTTTTGTCATGCATGTACATCCATGGCAAATTTATGACAGAATCAAGATAGTCATACATGTGCTGTCGTAGAAGTGTTCCATGACATTACCAAAATTATCATCACGGAAGTGCCCACTTCCATGACGATAAATCGCGCATCACAGAAGTGCTTTTGTCAAGGGTGACCGACATGTGGCATCCATCGTAACAGAACGTCGTTAAGCTATCGGGTCGGGTTTTGGATCCGATAACCCGTTAACAGCCCCGACCAATGGGAAATTTTCACGTGTAAAATTCTTATTGGCCGGACGAAACATGTGTCAGCTCGTCAGTGGGTCAGATAGGCGCCTATGATACGTCGACACGTGGCACGGCCCAATAGAGGCCCATTCCTGTGTAAAGGCCGGCCCGTTTGACTTGGTAAAATACATCAGCCGCTCTTCTCTAAACTTAACTGTCGAAACTGAACTTAACTGTCGAAACTGAATTTTGCTGTCGAAACTGAATTTTGTTGTCGACATTGAACACACTAGCAAGGTGAGGCTACATGTCAGTCGACTGACTTTTTCATCTTTGGTCAGTCGATTTTGCAGCCGTTGGATATGAAATCAACGGCCTGCGGTTCATCTTTAACCTCCACCCCCCTGAGCCGGCCAAACAGCAGCCCCCCGCCGCCCGCGGCCGGCGGTGCGCCGCCCCGCCTGCCCCGAAAACACTCCCCACCGCCGGTCCACCGCCGCCCCAGCCATCCCTCTAGGCCACCCCGTGTCGAGTTTTTTCTCCGACGATCCCCACGCCACCGCCGGCGACCACCGCCCCCATCCTGAACCCTAAGATAGATAGTGGGGTATCTCTCCGGTGAGCCCCCCTCCCCGCTGCGGCTGGTTCTTCCTTCACCCCGGTGAGCCCCCCCACCACCTGAAAATCGACTGACCCAAAAGTCGATTCAGTCGACTGAAGTGTAGCTAAATCGGAGCAGCATCGCAAGTAAGAGCAAGAGCGAGAGCAGCAGCGCGAGCAAGAGCAATAGCAAGAGCAGACCAGGCAGGGGACCGAGAGCAAGAGCAGAGCAGCAGCGCGAGCGAGAGCTAAAGCAGCAGCAGGTCCTACTGATGTGGACGTCGCCGCCGAGGGAGCGACATCATGGAGGAAGTGGCCGGCGACGCCGCCGTGGATGGAGCCGCACCATGTCGGCTCGAGACCGAGCACCGGCAGCACCGTGAGATCGAATCAAGAAGAAAATGCGGCGATTAGTGTACAATCTCTTTGGTGGCGCCGATTAGGCCGCAGCTTCATCCGAGGAAATGGTGATGATGATTCTCTTCCGGTGGTGCAGGTGAAGACGGTGGTGTGGGAATGGAGGTGGCGCGAAAGACGAGAGGAACATCGGGGCAGCTCCTTGGAGGGGGAGGACGGGGTGGCTGAACCGGCGAGACGATGATATCGACGATGGATCCTCATCCGGTATGATGGATGAGGGACGTCGAGGTGTTGCTGTGGACGACGTCGTCGGGGAAGAGGCTCCGGCTGGGTGGCGGACGGAGCAGGGTGTGGGGTTTCGTCGTGGGTTTTCGTGGCCTCGGTGTACGAATGGGTGGGCGGATGGGATGGCAGTGGGGAACCATGGCTTAGAGACACGCTTGTCCGAAATGTGGGGTAAGTTACGAAAGTACCCCCACCGATTTGAGGCAGGTTTTTGGTTTAGGGGTACCATGGGCATTTCGCGTGTCTGGATTTCACAGGAGGTGGGAGTTTTTGTGCGCGTTGTAATTTCAGAATAGCAAGGCGCGGGTTGACATGGAGGGAGTTGTCGGAGCACAACGAGACAAAGATATATCTTAAATATTCCGGGCTAACAAGGCGCGGGTTGAAGTGGCGGGAGTTTCGCAGCATGATAGACAGAGACGCTAGTTAGAATTTTCGGCATAACAAGGCGCGGCTTGAAATTTCAGAAGAACAAGCTTAACGTGTACCCAAAAAAAGACAATTTGCACCTCAACACGCACAACACACACACAAACACCATTTAGACTAGAGTAAGGTACACGTGCATTGCACGCATGAGATTTGGCAACCAAATTATGAATAAATACCACATTATAGCATGCAAGCTTTGAGTCATATATGCATGATGTAGATGTTCGTTTAATTCTTATAGTTCATTTCATTCAAAATCATCTAGTTTTTATAAGAAAGCTAATCTATTTTAATATTCATGGAATTGTGCGTCGTAAGACATAAAGTAAAAACAAATAATGGCAAATCATGTAGAAAAACATTTGGGCAATTCTGATACAGAATATTCTAGAACAAATAAGAAGTGCTTGTGTTTTGATGTTTGTGCATTATCCTTAAGTTCAACCATGGAGTCTTCTAGATTATACATGTGGCAAAATCTGGTGGAATCTAGATGATATCCAACGGCTAGTAGTGCTCAAATTTGCCATCTTTGGACCATCGGATTCGCCTCATCCAACGACCATCTTTCAAAGTTAAAGTTACCCGCACACAATAAAAAAAATATAATATATATAGGGGTATAGATATAGATATGTGATGCAAAAGCCGCCCATCATCTCCAATTAGAATAGTGTGTCCATGCACGGATGCGACGTGGCCAAATGATGTGTGCCATCGGTATCTCAAATTCAAATCAGTCTGACCTTGTTCAATGTGTATACATTACAACATGCTCGTTTCCAAACCACACCACGCAGATCTCCGTTATATTCACGCATGCATGGGTTTCAAACATCAGGATCTCTTATTCAAATATTTGAATTCAACTTTACATTGATTGTGACCTCACCTATTCAGCTATTCTTTTACACCCACACAGTAGTCTTCTCTTTATAATTGTACCACTAACTTTCTCTCGTGCATGCATGCACACACACTACCAGTCGGCATTATCCATCGCACGCATGCAATCTTTTTCTTCAGGTCGGTCTCCCATGAAGGCACACACCAACACACATCCCCCTCTCCATCATATCGGGCATTCTTTATCTCTCATGCGTGCATGCACAACGATTGATATTCCTCTATGTATGTGTGTATATAGCTAGGTCTTTCATAGTTTTCCACACAAATCGATCAATCGATATATCCAGTGAGGTCTCACCCTCTTTCCCACGTCCACATCGATCAATCTATATCTCTCTATATAGGATTAACATATATAGCTAATACACCCACATTAATTATGTATCCAACGTCCCCCTCTCATCATCCATGCCTTCCTCTTCATCTCTCAGACGCGTGCACAATGGCGAAGACAGGGGGCAGTAAGGGCCCTGCCCCCTCCCCCCTAACATCACTATATATCAAGGCTAATATGAATGTGATCATTAGACAATTGCTGCTAAAAATGGTTTAAGTTCATGAATTGACCCTCCTCGTAAAGGATTAGCAATGCTTGGCCCCCTAGCTCATTTATTTTTCATGACTCCGCCACTGCGCGCATCAGCGCACGTGTTCGCCCCCTCTCTCTAAATATCGATCTCCACTTGTGCATTCCTTCATAGTCTCCCTCCACTCGGCCCCTCGCACCATCTTCTAGCCCACCCACCGAATTTTGCCACATGTACAATCTAGCAGACTCCATGGTTGAACTTAAGCATAATGCACAAACCTCAAAACAACAGTGGTTCTCTTTTGTTCTAGATTCTTCCGTATCATAACTGCCCAAACTTTTTTTCTAGTTGAATTGCCATTATTTGTTTTTTACTTTATGCTTTACAACGCACAATTCCATGAATCATAAAATATATTAAGGGCTTCTTTGATTCAAAGGATTCTCAAAGGAATTTTGGAGGATTCTAATCATTAGGAACTTTTCCTATCTTGGTTGTTTGATTCGTAGGATTGTAAACCATAGGAATTTTTCCATATGATTCATTTGCACTAGATTTCATAGGAAACATCCCATCCACTCAAACCTCTTTGAAAGAATTCTGTGTTTTTTCTATGGACAATCAAACACTCATACAATCCTGTAGGATTCAAGACGACATTCCACTATAATCCCATGTTTTTCCTATTCCCACGTTCTTAGCTTTTTTATAAAAACTAATTGATTTTGAATGAGATGAACTATAAGAATTAAACGAAGGGCTACATCAGGCATATATGACTCAGAGCTTACATGCTATAGTGTGGTATTTATTCATAATTTGGTTGCAAAATCTGATGCGTGCAATGCACGTGTACCTTACTAGTATTTCGAGTTTGTGCAAAACACGTAAACTAGAATACCAATGGCACGCTACACAGTGTCTCTCTTATAGTTCATGAAGCCACATGGCACATGTGTAGGCGTTGTCGCGACCTCCTTGCGTGGATTGATCACAGTGACGTGCTGCTGGTTCCAGAAGAATGTACTCGTCCTCCCTGAGCCATACTGGCGGTACATGCACGAAGCGAAGATGTGCACGCACGCCATGCACGCACTCATTCCTCGCACGCACACGCGGGTATATGGGCGGACGCAATTTTGTACCAAGATCCACCCCATGTGATAATTTGACGCGTGTAAAGTCGTTCACTTCACTGATGGTCGATTAATACAGCGCATGCAAATTGAGTGGATGTGAGGGCAGAAGAAAGATATTATTACTCCACTACGCGCATGCGAGTAGTTAAATCGTGGGTTGCTAGTAGTACTTCCATTGGTCTCCTTCGTATTTTCTGCCAATTTTTGACAGTAGCATACTACTCAATATTTACGCATTTGAGCAGTGTAGTACTTGAAATTTATGTTCCACTAAACTCATCGGGAGCCGTTTCGGGCCTCGAAACCAAAACCATCAATTAATCTTTACCTTGTTCCCATCACATTCGAAAGCCTGCTCACACCTACTAGTAGTACGTACCAAACCTGAATGTGTTCCCACTATGCAGGTATTAGTACTAGTGCTAGTACTTAGGTTATAAAAAGGGGAACTACCTAACCGAAAATCACTCTACCTTTCCTCCTCATAAGTGCTTCTTCTTCGTCCATCGTTGCCATGGCCGGTGAGCGGAGCTCTAGGTCGAGAACTACTCATAACAAGGGAGCGGCAACCAAGGCTGCGGAAAAAAAGAGAGGGCTCGCCGCCACGCAGAGACCTCGAAAGATCTCCCACGGGAAGGCGATGGCTCCCAGGAGCACCCTAGCCGCAAAGGCGAACATGCCGAGCCGGCGGAGCTGGAGTCGTTATCCCTCGACGGCATGCCCGATCAGCTCAATAAGCAGAAGGAGTTCATCCAAGGCTTGATGGAGTTGCTGAAGGAGAGCCTCGATGACATGCCCGCTGAGCTCAATCAGCAGGGGGAGTTAACCGCCGGCTTGGTGATGCTGCTGAAGAAGAGCATTGCCTCGGAGAAGAAGGCGACCGGCGAAATCCTGCGACTTCGGGAGGACAATGTGAAGCTCTGCCACGAGATTGACCTGTTGAAGGAGAAGAACGCCGGCTGGAAGAAGCTGCATGAGAATAGTAGTTCCTCGATGAAGATGCTGCAGGCCCTCGCCATGGAACAGAAGGAAGAGTTGGCGAAGCTCCGTATCGAGCACCCGACTGCTATCAAGGTACGTAATATGGTCGTGGAACAAATGATGAAGGCTCGCGTCGAGAAATGCCGCGTCATGGACACAATGATGAAGATGCCGGAGGAGACGCGCAAGGATATGGAGGTCGTGCAGGCGATGAAGACGCAGTTACGACTCCATGGTGAATTAGATCATTTGGGGTGATAATCTTCCTTCTTCTTTTGCTCATGTGTTTCATCTTTTGCTTCGGGTGTTTCGCCGCACATGTCACGTTCTCTGCGAGGCATGAATAGAACAATGTTTTTTTGAGGAAATGAATAGAACAATGCTAACAATGAGATGACTAGCAAATTAAATCATTTTTTATTGCCATATGGCACTGGGCTGCCGTGTTTCGTGCTCCTCCGTCGCAGTACTACTCCAGTGGAAAACTTGAGTATACCGCACGGTTCTTTGCTCCTCCTCGATCAGGTCGTCGGCGCATTTATACGACCAGTCAAATCACAAGGCCCCGCCTTCCAGCAGTAATGAGCCGTCAAATCACAAAGGCCCTCGCCTCTCGTGAAACCGACCAAGCTAGACTGCCTCGCCCTCTAGCCTTTTAAAAAATGTATACTTTTGTACAGCAGTAGTATCGATGGATTGCGCCATGGAGCAAAACTTGAAATTAAAAAAAGGTGGTACATATAGAGAGTGCTCGTCGCCAAATTATGCATATAGGACTATTAAAAAGGCTAGTCACAATAATGGTGTCCAGCAGAACCCACCCCTCAAATAAAACTAAGAGGGTGCTTGGATACGTTTTAGTCCCATGACTAAAAGTAGTGGGACTAAAACATGCTAGACTCACCCATGCTTGGATCCAAATACTAAAAAGGCTAAAATCAAGTTAATGAGCATTTATTATCCTCCAAACCCTCCAATCCAGAACTCGCCTGTGTTAAAGGAGAGGAGTTAAATGAGTAGAGAGGACTAATCCACATTTTAGTAGGGGTACCCCTGACTAAAAAAATTTAGTCTCAAGACTAGTTTTAGCCCCTCTTTAGTCAGGGGTGCTTGGAACTTTAGCCTCTTAAAGAGACTATTTTTAGTCAGACTAAAATAAGTCCCTTGGATCCAAGCACCCTCTAAGCATCCTGGAATTCTTTGACAAAACTAAGCACCCTGAAATTCTTTGACAACTAAATTGCTGGCTATATGATGTTGGCCATATATATTGTATGTATATAATGTGAAGAAACGAGTGGTAGTACTATACCAACTAAAAGATGAAATGTAAGAAATACTAGTATGTACGTACTGAAGAGTTAAAGTAACAAGAAGAAACATAACATAGTTCTGCTAGGGGCTCAGCACAACACACCCCTCAAATTAAATTAAGCACACCTGAAATTAAACTTTGCAACTGTTCTGGTAGACACTGCATTAGAACCACCATGAGCAACAACACTGCCACCTTACTCGGAGTCCTCGTCCACGTCCTCGACTCCGTCCTTGTCCCTCTTCCTCTTGGCCGATACTTCTTTGCTTGAACCACACACTTGGCTGTTGCTCTTCATCCAACCCTTGTAGATATTGAAGCAAAGGTAGCCATCCATTGCAGCGTACTGGATGTGGTCTATATCTAGTACATTCCTCTGCCATGCATGACGATGAAACGTGTATGGAGGTTTCACCAGTTTACTGTAGGAAGGATGAACCATGGCTCCTGCCAGGGTCAGCATTGAAGGCTGATGAGAGGGCACCAGCCGATTCTTCTGGAGGTCGAAGGGGTTGACTACAACGAGGCCTATCCGACCCAGGATTTCTTTGTCGTTACCAAAGTCTACAGTAACAAATTTGACTTGGTTGCTCCCGAGGAAGTCCTTAAAATCCTGGCACTCAACGTCGGCATGGCATATGTGGTAGACCAAGCATAAGTCATGCACGCAAACCTGGATCATGGCGGGCTTCTTCCTCTCTTTGTCCTTTAGATCCTTCTCTCGTCCCAGGACTGTGGTGTACTCAACATCTAACCCATCGACCCACTCATCATTTGAGTTTTCGAACATGCGTCTAAAGCAAGAAAGGCATCCTTTCACCGTCGCGGAAGAACGGGTGTAGATGACGTTGAACTCATCGCCAGTGATGGTTCTAACCTTGTACTCACCGCCGATCATGGAGATTTGGGACGCCATGGATTTGGGAGGAGGGTTAGGATTAGTGGAACTGCCGTAATGTGAATGGACGGGACAGCTAGGAGCGAACCACCGTAGTATTGAAGGACGTGCGGGGACGAGTAGGAGCGAACTGCCAGCGTGCGAACGGCAGGGTAGTGGCTTTCCATTCTCCCATGGTACGGGCTTCCGAGAGCCCTTGGATCTAAGATCGAACGGTTGCATGGTGTGATTCTAGACCTATGGGTGAATATCCTATCCTGGAGGGTTATTCTACAAATTTTCAGCAACTTAGCATGCGACCATTTGATCTCAGATCCAAGGGCTGCTAGCAGCCTGTATCATGGTCGCGCCTACCATGACCGTCGCGTCGCTCGCACGGTCGCACCCTTGGAGATTTAACATGGTGCGTTAGGCTATCTGATGTTGGCATGTCATACATAGTCATCACTTAGTCACTCATACTACAACAAGGTTGGCTATAAGTGTATTTTTTGTTACTCCTCTCTATCTCTTTCATCATACTCAAGGAAGAAACGGTGCTAGTAAGCGTGTGTATTTATTGCATTTGCTAAGGAGTGACCTCTTCCAATGAAATGGTGTTGCTAAGTTTTCTTCATTTAATTAGCTATAGACTCAAAATTGTATTTTCACCTAGGTACACGCGCTTAGCACCGTTTCTTCCTTGGGTCACCAAACTAGTCTCTCTCTTCTTGATTAACTTGCCACATCAGACTTTATGCCTATGTGGCAAGCTTAAGCACCTATAGGAGCAAGTAAAAGTAAGTACAGTAGTGCGCTTTACATGGCATTTTTTCATATGTGGAGGAAAGAGAGGCAAGGAAAAAGTGGAGAAGCGGGCTCTCATGCAAGAGCCAGCCTCTACTACATGGTGGAGCATTGGGAGAGCACCTGTATGGAGGTGGTCACGAATCTGGGAGACTCATGCCGGTCGTAGCGCCGCAGTTAAAATGATAATGGCAAGTCAAATCATGGGGCCCCACCTGTCCAGCAGTAACTCGCTGTCAAATCACACAGCCCTACGTTTGCAGCAGCCTACTCCCTCATCTTCTCGCATCTCTGTCAAACCGACTAGGCGGAACTGCCCCGCCGCCTACCGCGCAGGAAAAGCCCCGCCCTCGACTTTTAAATAGTATACAGTATACTAATTTTGTATCCATGGATTGCACCCACGCCATGGAGCAAAGCGTCTAGAAAACGGAGGAGACACGGTGGTCTTGCAATAGAGAAGAGGGAGAGGCGAGACGGTGGTTTTGGAATGGAGATGATGGAGATGAGAGGAGGGGGTTTTGCAATGGAGAAGAGGGAGAGGAGCGTGCGGCAGCAATTTAAGATTGGACGAGAGGGCCGGCGCGCTCTGACTGGATCAAAATAAAAATCAATTTACCCTTCAATTAAGAAAGCGGCCCCACATTAACTAGTCTCCCAATCTAAATGCAGCGTCGCTCCTCTCCTCTTCCATTTCAAAACCACCGCCCCTCCTCTCCTGTTCCAGTCCAAAACCAACATCACACCTCTCCCGTTCTAATCCAAAACCAGCGTTGCTCCTCTCCTCTTCCATTCAAAAACCACCGCCGGCGAATGAAGGTGCTGTGGAGAAGTAGATCGATGGAGGAGTACAACCGATACGTGAGGATCGCAGACGACGACCCTGTGAAGCTAGCTAGGATGTTGGAGATACAGTCTTGGTTTGACAACAAGGACCAAATAGCGGCGACGGCGACATCCATGGCCAAATATCTGCAACAGAGCGAAAAGGCGGTGATACTCCCGGAGGGAGTCGCGCCAGAGTACATAGAGCTGCTCCTCTGGGCCATGGAGCAAACAGATTCACCGAATCCGATCGTGAGGGAGCGGTGGTGGGAGTATCGATCCCAAATGGAGCATCCACCAGAGATTGAAGGATTGGGCATCTACAGGGTGTTGTTTGTGAGGGTGTCCTGCCAGAGCGAGCCGGTGGAGTCTTCGTCGACCGAACCCAACTGCAAGAGGAGAAAAGCAGTTGGCACGATGACGCTTCCCCGCCATCGTCTCCCTCGTTGTTCACATTGTCTCACGGGGCGGCTGTCTGCCACCGAGGAATAGGAGGGGGCTGCCCCCCCCCCCAGCCCAATAGTCGGGCGGGTTGTGAATTGTCAGGAGGAGCTTAGGGTTGTCAGTATTTGCAGGTTGTGAATTGTGTTTTGTGTTGTGTATTTTGAGAGTACTTTCAGATATGAATGTCTTTTGAATTTCAGATTTGCGGTATTGAGCATATGAAGTATTTTATGAATTCTAGAGATCTATTTTTAGCACTTAAAAAATGTAGTTTCATAGGAGTATAAAAGTGCAGACAATGTGATTCTCAGAGAAGAAACTACAAGTTTCAGTTTCAGATTAGAAACTGCAAGTTCAGTTTCAGATAAGAAACTGCAAGTTTCAGAGGCAGAGCATTTATATTAACACGGCCTTTCAAACAGGGTTAACATCATGTTGGAAGTTTTATTCATGGTCGAAAATGGAACTACCAGCCAGTTAACATCATGCTGATCAACATTCATGCATAGCACATCTTCATATGATGCACAGTCAAAATGCCCACACAATGTCGAGTGTGCGAAACACAGAGAAAACGAGGGACGAAGTTTTGGCAAGTGTTGGACGTGGTTTTGGGCTGCCCCGTCTAGGCTTTCATTTTTAACATGCGCAGCCCACGACCTTGGATGGGAGGTGCATAGGCCTGTTTGTATTTTCTTAGGGCCATCATGTATCGACCAGCGTATGGACCTCCCATCCGAGGTTTTATTTTTGGCAGACCAATTTATGTATTTTTTTTGAAGAAAACGCAGAGGTATGTTCTATTTTTCTATATAAGAATAGGAACGCCAGGTCCAACTTATGTTTCCCTTCTAACTATATTATATATATATTTAAATTATTTTATATGTTGACTGTTTAGTTCACATACTCCCTCCTTTTTGGTTTATAGGGCTTATCTCAAAATTTTAGTTTTTCAATTTTATAAGGCTCAATTTGGTTGTTTTCCATCACATGTTCAGATTCCAAGGTGCATCAAATCATTGCATGCAAGTATTAAGAGAAAATTGACCAATGCATGTACTTTATGCATGCATGCATTGCAATTTATGCATTGATAAACATAATTTTTTGAGGAAAAAAAGTGCATTAATTAGGTGCTTTTGCAAACTACAAAAAGTATTCCACCATTCATCATCTACCTTGGTTGGTGAGATTTTTGAATTGAGCCCTATAAACCGAAAAGGAGGGAGTAATTGGCAAATAGATCTCGCCGCCACCCCCACCCCCCACCCCCCGCCTCCTGACTCCGGGCGCGCCTGCCCCCCTCAGCAAGTCCGCTCGCGCGCCCCATGGAGTCGCCGGCCATATCCACGGGGGAATGGCTGGAAGACAGGCAGATGTACAAGATGCATCTCCCACATGTCTACAAAGCCTTCCCGCGGATGCTCCAGCCGCTCGACTCCGTCGCACCGGCGGTGCTGCGGAGACTCGAGGGAGGAGATGGAGGGAGCGGGCGATGCGGATCCGCGACGACGCTCTCTCCTGGACCCAGTGCACGCGCGAATGGAGGGAAGCAGAGGAGGAAGCTGCGAGGGAGGAAGCCGAGGAGGGACCGAATCCATTCTCTCATTCGCGCAAGTATGCTCGGATGTGCAAGGATCATGTGGATTAGGAGCTGCTGAATCTAGCCCTGCGGATCTACTTCGCAGGAGATTTCTCGGAGAAGCACGGGATGCCCCACCCCAATGAGCCGCCAATTGCATTCGTTCGATGGGCGAAAGGAGAAGTGAATTCAGGAGATCCACGCCGTGCTACGAGATGGGAATGCTTGACTGGACTCCTGCCCACCAGCACGCCACCAGAGCCGGAGCAGGTGGATCCCCTACCTTACCTCTCCCCCAAACCTGCAGAAGATTGAAATTAGGCTTGCAATCTGCTTCAATTGAGCTGTCTGGTGGTTATTTCTGCTTCCTGAGAGATAACATCTAGCTGGAGGATGAGCAGGAACCAGGAACTCCGATGAATTTCCCCTATCACAATGGGGGGAGCGCCGGTTGGGCAGTGGTACGACCCACCTCCACACCAAATGGGGGCACAATCTGGGCAGGCTCCTGTAATTGCCCAAGATCAATCTGCTGGTGGTTCTGACTCTCAGATCAGTGGGAAATCTCAAGGCAAGAATCAGTAAAAGAAGAGATAGGACATCCAGAAAACTGCTCATGCCCCTGCTTCGGGCCTTATGGCATACTCTGAGGTGATCTGCTACAATTGTGTGGAACCAGGGCATCATTTGGATAAATGTGTCAAGCCCAAGAGTTGTTTTATCTGTAAAATGGTTACCCATAAAGTTGAGAATTGCCCTGTCAGAAGGAAAACCCACAGTTCTGCTAGATATGTTGGAAGTGATAGAAATAGTGCTTACTTCCATGCAGTAGCTAAACAGAGGAGGAAAACCCTCATTCACTCCCTTGATGGCCCTAATGGCCCTGTTACTGAGGTAGATGAGATGCTGAAAGTGGCTAGTGACTTCTACAAAGACATGTTTAAGAAATAAAACCCTTCTGGGTTCTCTCTACAAAATAATTTTTCTCTGCTTCTGAAAAAGTCTCTCCTGCTAAAAATGAGCTGCTAGAAGCCCCTTTTTCAGAGACAGAGGTGAAGGAAGCCATTTTTAGCTCTTATCCTGATGGGGCTCCTGGTCCTGATGTGATTCCCTTCTTGTTTTACCAGCATTTTTGGGACTTGGTGAAAAATGATCTCTTAGATCTTTTCCAAGCCTTTCATAGAGGAGAGTTGGATCCAGCAACTTACTCATGGGGGGTCTGTTGGGGTCAAGTTAAATAACTGTGAAAGTGATTTTTTTCCTTGCTGGTAAAGGCCTTAGACAAGGTGACCCCATCTCCCCGCTTTTGTTTAATTTAGTAGTGGACGTTCTTACTAAAATGTTGAGCAAAGCTGCTGATCATAGTCTGATTGCAGGGCTCTGTCCTGAGGTCTGCCCTGGTGGCATCATCTACCTTCAATATGCAGATGATACCATCCTTTTCTTAGACAATGACTCCACACATGCTAGCAATCTGAAAACTGTTCTAACCTGGTTTGAACAAGTCTCAGGCATGAGAATCAACTACTCTAAAAGTGAACTCATCCCTATCAACATGGATGATCAGGAGTTAGCTGACCTCCTCTCTATTCTAGTCTGTAATAAACGTAACTTCCCCATTAAGTACCTAGGTATCCCTCTCCACTATGATAAACTGAGGAAAGAGGATATCCAACCCCTTCTGGATAAAATCATTAAAAGGATTGCTGGGTGGAGGGGCAAACTTCTCTCTTACAGAGGTACATTGATCCTCATAGAAGCTTGTTTGGCTAGCATTCCAGTGTATCTCCTCTCCTTCTTCAAGTTCCCTAAATGGGCAGTGAACCTCATCAATTCTCAGATGTCTCATTGCTTGTGGAATGATTTTGAGGGAAATAGGAAGCTACACCTTGCTAATTGGGCCCTAGTCTCTATGAAAAAAGATTTTGGAGGCCTAGGCATACCTAACCTCCAAGAAATTAACATCTGTCTTCTAGGGTCTTGGATTAAAAGATTCTATGAGGAAGACCTGAAACCCTGGAAGCTTCTTATTGCCCATAAATACCTAGGAAATAAACCTAATATTTTTGTCCCTTCCTCCAACCCTAAGACCTCTAGATTCTGGAAAAGATAAAAATCTATTATGCATGCTGTGAAATTTGGCTACAGATGGAACATAGCGGATGGGAGCAGAACCAGGTTCTGGGAAGATAGTTGGTTTGGCACATCCCCTCTAGTAGTCCAATTTTGGTCTATTTACTCTGTCCGCGATGAGCTTAACAAAAGTGTGAATGAAGTTTGGGATGGTCAATGCCTAAAACTCTCTTTAACAAAAGCATTACCTTTACTGCCGAGCCGGATGCCCTGATTTGGCAGTTAGACAACAAGGGGAAGTATTCCTCCAGTTCCCTCTATCATGTTATCAACTTTAGAGGGGTTCAACCCGTGTTTATCCCCGCTGTCTAGAAATTGAGAGTTCCCCCTAAAATTCATGTATTTCTCTGGCTTCTCTCCAAAAACAAATTGATGACTAGGGATAACCTTAGGAAGAGACACATCATCAAACCCCTTGATTGTGTTTACTGCTTGGAACAAGAGTCTTGTTCTCACCTATTTTTTGAATGTATAGTTGCTAAACATCTCTGGGCCCATATTGAGGAATATTTCTCTAGTCAGATTGGCTCATCCTTCAAATCTGTCGCCAGATTCTGGATTGCTACCAAAAAGTGCTCGGTTTTAAACACTGTTAGCTCAGCTGTCCTTTGGTGCCTCTGGAAATATTGAAATGCTATGATTTTCAGTAACACCTCCTGGATTTCCATTCCGCAGGTCTTGAGGTTGATTAGGAACATGGTGAGGAACTAGGCGATTCTCTCCTCCGAATCAGACAAGGACAAGTTGATGAGCTTCATGGAAACCCTAACAAGATCCCTCCAAAAACCGTTGGTGATCACTTGTGGCTGAACAAGGCTCGACCTGCTCTGGGGCTGGACCCGTGGGCTCGTCTTAAGATCTCTGATGAAGATGATGGGCACCTGGCGCCGAAAAAGAGGGGCATCCACCATGCTACGCCTTCCAGCCCGGTCTCTCCGCTTGCTTACTGGTCGCCACAGGCTGACACGGCCCCTCGGCTGAAGACCATGAAGGCTTCGCTGGACCCTCCTTGTGTCATTTAAGTGCTCTATCCGCTCTGCCTTTGGCATCGCTCGGGTGATTTGTGTTATTCAGAGAACTTGTTCATCCACCCCCCTAGCTTGTAGCTTTTCTACCTTTGCTTTTGAACTGCTCTTTGAGCTGCTGTATCAGAATATGTTGTGGTTTCGTTCTTAGCAATGGAACCGGGGAGATGCTCCCTATTTTTCTAAAAACAAATTATTTCATATGTTATTATATATTATTTTTATTGTCATCATATATTTAACAGATACTTACATATGTAAGAAAAACAATATCCCACATCTTATTAACTTATAAAAATAATTTCTTAACAAATAAAATCCTGGATTGTTTTGGCACGAAAATCCTAGTGATTGTGTACAAAAGCTTGGTAAGATTTAAGGACGAATGTAATAATATCACTTATTATTTAAATATATTTATGAGAAAATGCTCAGCCCCTTTTTATTTTTTGATAACGTTGCTGGCCCAACCCAACATTATAATTAGAATCAGCACAGCAAAATCGTGTATTTCGAGAAAGTGCAAATGGCCTGTAATTTTTTAGGAAATAAAATAAACGGGCCGCATGGACGCTACATTATTTGTTCACCCAACCCAACTAATGGTTGTAATTCAAAAAAGATCAAATTGACTGTAAATTCCACCGCGCAAAAAAAATACTGTGAATTCTGAAAAAATGGGTTGAATACGTGCCACATTTTTGGAGGCTGAAATGTGGGCCAATAGGTCGAAGCCAATGCAAGTCGTTGTCAATTTAGTCAACAAATGATTCTGACATGTTAGCCGTTGGATTTACATCCAACGACAAGCATCCATCTTCAATCTCTCGTCTTCTTCCTCCAGCGCCGCCGGGACCACCTCCCGCCTCCTGCTGCTAGCAGCTCTGCTTAGCACGCTTCGCTATGAAGCGCTACTCCACCGTTGGCCAGGCCATCCCTCCACCCCTCCACACCTCCGTTTCTTCTCCACCGACTACCGAACCACACCGCACTAGAACTAGTTAACCCTCGCACACCTCTCCGTATGCGACTCTACTCCCGCGTCTTCCCATCTCCGGCTCGTTGCTGTCCGGGGCCTCGCCATCGTCCACCACCTTGGATGCGCTCGGCGCGGCGTGATCAACGTGGTCAACGAACGACACCATCGGAAGTAGACTGTGCGTGGAGAGGCTGACAGCTGGGTCCACGGCCGCACACAAGGAAATGCCTCCTTATTACGCGCAAAATAATGATTCCTCCACCTGACATCTGGGACCCACCGGAAGGGCCTCTGTATTTCGCGAAATAAAGTGCCCCTCGCTGACATGTCGGACCCACCAGCTATCTTCGCACGCAAGGAAGTGCCTCCTTATTACGCACAAAAAAATGAATATTCCCCCTGCCAGCTGGAACCCAGCATAGTGGGAGGCTGACTTGTGGGCCTACCAAGTTGACGGGGACGGAGGGCTTTGTCAACTTAGTCAATATGAACGATTCTAGCTCCTGTTACCGTACGATATTCATCCAACGGCCGTAGTGCTTCTTCAACCTTTGGTCTTCTTGCTCCAGCCGCCCAAACCAGCGTCGGTCGTGTCGCGTGCTCCTGCCTCCTGTGGCCGGCTGCGATGCCGCGGAGGCCTCACCGCCCCCTACTACTCCTACCACTGGCCAGTCCATCCCTCTACTCACCCACACCCCTTGTTAATCTGCGGCGACAGCAGCCTCACACCGCAGCCGAACCAGTGAACCCTCGTACTCCTCTTCGCGTGGGCATCCACTGCTGCGTCTTCCCCGGCTCCGAGTCGTCCCCTTCCTAGTCCTCGCCATCGTCCACTGCCCTGGTGCTCTCGACGCGGCGTGGTCAACATGGTCAATGACCGACTTCCATCGGAAGAGTACTGTATGTGCAGAGGCTGACAGCTGGGTCCATGGCAGCTGCAAGGAAGTGCCTCCTTATTACGTGGAAAATAATTATTCCTCCACCTGACAGCAGGGACCCACCGGACGGGCCACCAGTATTTTGTGAAAAAAATCGTTTCCCCCTGACTGCTGGGACCCACTGGACGGGCCACCGTATTTCGCGAAAAAACGTTCCCCCCGCTGTCAGCTCGGACCCACCGGAAGTGCCTCCTTATTACACACAAAAAATGAATACTCCCCCGGCTAGCTGGGACCCACCTTGCTGGGAGGCTGACTTGTGGCCTACTAAGTTGACGGGGACGAAGGGCTTTGTCAACTTAGTCAATATGAACGATTCTAGTTCCAGTGACCATACGATGTCCATCCAACGGCCGTAGTGCTTCTTCAACCTCTGGTCTTCTTGCTCCAGCCGCCCAAAGCAGCGCTGGTCGTGCCGCATGCTCCTGCCTCCCCTGGCCGGCTATGCTGCCGTAGAGGCCTCACCGCCCCCTACTATTCCCATCGCTGGCCAGGCCCTGCGGTGATGGCAACCTCACACGCAGCCGAACCAGTGAACCCTCGTAGTCCTCTCCAAGCGGGCTTCCACTGCCGCGTCATCCCCTTCCTAGGACCCGCCATCGTCCACCGCCGTGGTGCTCTCCGCGCGGCGTGGTCAACGTGGTCAAGGAACGACTTCCATCGGAAGAGTACTGTACGTGGAGAGGCTGACAGCTGGGTCCACGGCCACAGCCCAGTTTTTTTGTGATTTACCAAGTAAGTCGCTTTGTCAGGCCTGTTGGGCTGCAAATCTTTCAAGACGAGGAGAGCTTTCATTCGGCTGGCCAAGAAAATGGCCCATCAGTAATGAGAAATGGGTTGTACATTTTTAAAACACATCAAACCGGCAATTAGTTTCAAATATCTTTTTTTTTCATTTCAAGATTTTAAATTACATTAATTTTTATGCGTGGAGAATTTGTTGGATTTTATATTCATATACATTTATTTTTAAAATCAGTTTGAATGTGAGTCGAAATTTCGGGATTAAAAACAGTTCGGACCGCACCGAAATATGCAAAATTTCGTATAATTTTTTAACCGTTGCCACAATATGGGCTGCAATGCTAACAAAAAGAATATGGGCTTCAAAAAAAACCTTAAGAATTAGCAAATGGGATGTAAATTATTAGAAATAAAGGCAGATGGATTGTATGCTGTTTTCCACATATTTGAGGCTTTCCTAAAAAAAGGTTGACGCACAAGCACTGACTGTTGGATGTCCATCCAACGGCCGTCGTGCTTCTTCAATCTCTGCTCTTCCTGCTCCAGCCGCTCAAACAAGCGCCGGCGGGACTGCCTGCTCCCTCCTCCTCGCAGCCGGCTGTGCTGCCGCGCAGGCCTCACCGCCCGACCGTACTCCCATCGCTGGCCTAGCCATCCCTCTACTCACCCACACCTGTTGTTATTCTCCAGCGACGGCAGACGAACCAGTAAACCCTTGTACAGTCGTACTCCCCTCCGCGTGGGAAACAACTGCCGAGTCTTACCTGCCTCCGTGTCGTCCCCTTCCTAGGCCTCGCCGTCGTCCACTGCCCTGGTGCTCTCGGCGCGGCGTGGTCAACGTGGTCAAGGAACGACTTCCATCGGACGTGGACTGTACGTGGAGAGGCTGACAGCTGGGTCCACGGCGGCAGCAAGGAAGTGCCTCCTTATTACGCAGAAAATAATGATTCCTCCACCTGACAGTGGGGACCCACCAGACAGGCCACCGTATTTCGTGAAAAAAAACATTTCCCCCCTGACTGCTGGGACCCACTAGCTACACCTTCGCACGCAAGGAAGTGCGTCTGGGCAAAAAAAACGATTCGCCCCCCTGACTGCCGGGACCCACCAGCTACATCTTCGCATGCAAGGAAGTGCGTCCAAGCA
>NC_057800.1:622109251-622110149 GCF_018294505.1 Triticum aestivum
CCACCAGCCCCCCGACCACTGGGACCCACCAGCTACATCTTCGCACGCAAGGAAGTGCGTATGGGCAAAAAAACGATTCGCCCCCTGACTGCTGGGACCCACCAGCTACATCTTCGCAGGAAAGGAAGTGCCTGACAGTCGGGACCCACCTGGTCGAAGCGTACGTGGCGTTGCCATTTTGGTCGTGAACGTGTACGTACATATATACTGGTGCATGTAGAGGCACGCACGTGTCGTAGTAGAGGCGGCCAGGGTGCAAGAAAGAAAATACGGCCACGTATGTGTACATACGGGCAGGGTCTCGAATGCCTACTCGCGCATACGTACGTCGAGGGCTCATGTACATGGCTGGGTCGGAACGGAGAAACAGCATCGTCGTCGTGTTCATGGGGAGGCAACGGAATGTGTGGTCATGTTCATCGGGAGGGCTTGGACGGAAGAGGCGATGGAAACGAGGCCTGGCGTACTGCACAACAGAGGAAACGGACCTCCTACGGTCGAAACGGGGGTCCTGTTGATCGGGAGGGGTGTGGCGTACGCAAAATGGAGGAAACGGACCTCCTACGGTCGAAACGGGGGTCCTGTTGATCGGGAGGGGTGTGGCGTACCACAAAATGGAGGAAACGGACTTGTGTTGGAGTGCTAAGGTCGAAATGGGGGTCCTGTTCATCAGGAGGGGTGTGACGTACCGCAAAACGGCACTCCACGGGATACTGTTCATCTCCACCGTCGACACCCTCCAGCCTCCACGAGCTATTGTTCATCCACCGTCGACCTCCTCCAGCCTCCACGGGCTCCTATTCATCCAGCCTCCACCACGCGCTACTCCACCGGCTACTGTTCAACCACCCCTCCACCGTCTATTGTTCATCCAGCCCTCCACACCACGGGGTCCTGT
>NC_057800.1:622110725-622132997 GCF_018294505.1 Triticum aestivum
CCCCCGCGCAACGCTCACTGTTCATCTCATCGATCAGCTTCAGTTAGCAGCAGCAGCCAAGGAATCGCTCGATCGGGTTCAGTTAACAGCCATCGATCGATCGCTTGGGTTCAGTAATGTGTAGCCTGAAGTGCAATCGCTCGGGTTCAGTTAGAGCCAACGCCTCGCACACACGCGCATATGTGTATGAGAGAAACGCGCATCGCTCGGCCCCCGACCTCCCACCGTAACCGGGAACTCCCCAAAATTTTCCTCCCCCTCACTTCTACCACGGTTGTTTCCGTCATGGACGGCCCAAAGAATGTCATGCAGCTGCGTCTCCGGCCCGCCTAGGACGAAAAGCCCATTTTCTGTCATGATTTTTTGTCATAGAAGTAGGAGCCCACCACATCTATGATGATACCGGGTTTTGTCACAATTATCATCATAGAAGTGTCATATGTATGACAGAAAAAAATTTCGTTCGGCCCAAAATGTCACGGATGTGTCTTTTTTTGTAGTGCTAGGTTATGACTGTTACATGATGAACCGCATCCGGCATGATTCTCTATCACCGATCCATTGCCTACGAGCTTTCCATATATTGTTCTTCGCTTATTTACTTTTCCGTTGCTATTGCTATCATCACTACAAAATACCAAAAACATTACTTTTGCTACCATTACCTTTTCCTACCATTACCACTACTATCATATTACTTTGCTACTAAATACTTTGCTACAGATATTAAGTTTCCAAGTGTGGTTGAATTGACAACTCAGCTGCTAATACTTGAGAATATTCTTTGGCTCCCCTTGAGTCGAATCAATAAATTTGGGTTGAATACTCTACTCTCGAAAACTGTTGCGATCCCCTACACTTGTGGGTTATCATAGATATACCCATATATGCTCAAATCATCTGTGAAGGTGAGAAAATAATGATATCCGCCGCGAGCTTCAATGTTCATTGGACCACATACATCAGTATGTATGATTTCCAATAACTTTATTGCTCGCTCATTGTTCCGGAGAACGGAGTTTTAGTCATCTTGCCCATGAGGCATGGTTCGCAAGTACCAAGTGATTCATAATCAAGTGAATCCAGAAGTCCATCAGAATGGAGTTTCTTCATGCACTTTACACCAATATGACCTAAACGGCAGTGCCACAAATAAGTTGCACTATCATTATCAACTTTGCATCTTTTGGCTTCAATACTATGAACATGTGTATCACTACTATCAAGATTTAGTAAAAACAGACCACTCATTAGGGGTGCATGACCATAAAAGATATTACTCATATAAATATAACAACCATTATTCTCTGATTTAAATGAATAACCGTCTTGCATCAAACAAGATCTAGATATAATGTTCATGCTTAACGTTGGCACCAAATAACAATTATTTAGGTCTAATACTAATCCCGAAGGTAGATGTAGAGGTAGCGTGCTGACGGTGATCACATCGACTTTGGAACCATTTCCCCCGCACATCGTCACCTCGTCCTTAGCCTAGCTTCGCTTAATCCGTAGCCCCTGTTTCGAGTTGCAAATGTTAGCAACTGAACCAGTATCAAATATCCAAGCACTACTGCGAGCATTAGTAAGTTACACATCAGTAACATGTATATCAAATATACCTTTCACTTTGCCAGCCTTCTTCTCCGCCAAATACTTGGGGCAGTTCCGCTTCCAGTGACCAGTTCCTTTGCAGTAGAAGCACTCAGTCTCAGGCTTAGGTCCAGACTTGGGTTTCTTCACTTGAGCAGCAATTGGCTTGTTGTTCTTCTTGAAGTTCCCCTTCTTCTCTTTACCCTTTTTCTTGAAACTGGTGGTCTTGTTGACCATCAACACTTGATGCTCCTTCTTGATTTCTACCTCTGCAACCTTTAGCATTGTGAAGAGCTCAGGAATCGTCTTATCCATCCCTTGCATATTATAGTTCATCACGAAGCTCTTGTAGCTTAGTGGCAGTGATTGAAGAACTCTGTCAATGACACTATCATCAGGAAGATTAACTCCTAGTTAAGTCAAGTGGTTGTGGTACCCAGACATTCTGAGTATATGTTCACTGACAGAACTATTCTTCTCCATCTTGCAGTTGTAGAACTTATTGGAGACTTCATATCTCTCAATCCGGGCATTTGCTTGAAATATTAACTTCAACTCCTGGAACATTTCATATGATCCATGACGTTCAAAACGTCGTTCAAGTCCTGGTTCTAAGCCGTAAAGCATGGCACACTGAGCTATCGAGTAGTCATCAGCTTTGCTCTGCCAGGTGTTCATAACATCGGGCATTGCTCCTGCAGCGGGTTTGTCACCTAGCGGTGCTTCCAGGACGTAATTCTTCTGTGCAGCAATGAGGATAATCCTCAAGTTACGGACCCAGTCCGTGTAGTTGCTACCATCATCTTTCAACTTATATTTCTCTAGGAACGCGTTAAAATTCAACGGAACAACAGCATGGGCCTTCTATCTACAACAACATAGACATGCAAAATACTACCAGGTACTAAGTTCATGATAAATTAAAGTTCAGTTAATCAAATTACTAAAGAACTCCCACTTAGATAGACATCTCTCTAATCATCTAAGTGATCACGTGATCCATATCAACTAAAACATGTCCGATCATCACGTGAGTGTTGGAAATATGCCCTAGAGGCAATAATAAATTGATTATTATTATATTTCCTTGTTCATGATAATCGTTTATTATCCATGCTAGAATTGTATTGATAGGAAACTCAGATACATGTGTGGATACATAGACAACACCATGTCCCTAGTAAGCCTCTAGTTGACTAGCTCGTTAATCAATAGATGGTTACGGTTTCCTGACCATGGACATTGGATGTCGTTGATAACGGGATCACATCATTAGGAGAATGATGTGATGGACAAGACCCAATCCTAAGCCTAGCACAAGATCATGTAGTTCGTATGCTAAAGCTTTTCTAATGTCAAGTATCATTTCCTTAGACCATGAGATTGTGCAACTCCCGGATACCGTAGGAGTGCTTTGGGTGTGCCAAACGTCACAACGTAACTGGGTGGCTATAAAGGTACACTACGGGTATCTCTGAAAGTGTCTGTTGGGTTGGCACGAATCGAGATAGGGATTTGTCACTCCGTGTAAACGGAGAGGTATCTCTGGGCCCACTAGGTAGGACATCATCATAATGTGCACAATGTGACCAAGGGGTTGATCACGGGATGATGTGTTACGGAACGAGTAAAGAGACTTGCCGGTAACGAGATTGAACAAGGTATCGGTATACCGACGATCGAATCTCGGGCAAGTACCATACCGCTAGACAAAGGGAATTGTATACGGGATCGATTGAGTCCTTGACATCGTGGTTCATCCGATGAGATCATCGTGGAACATGTGGGAGCCAACATGGGTATCCAGATCCCACTGTTGGTTATTGACCGGAGAACATCTCGGTCATGACTACATGTCTCCCGAACCCGTAGGGTCTACACACTTAAGGTTCGATGACGCTAGGGTTATAAAGGAAGTTTGTATGTGGTTACCGAATGTTGTTCGGAGTCCCGGATGAGATCCCGGACGTCACGAGGAGTTCCGGAATGGTCCGGAGGTAAAGATTTATATATAGGAAGTCCTGTTTCGGCCATCGGGACAAGTTTCGGGGTCATCGGTATTGTACCGGGACCACCGGAAGGGTCCCGGGGCCCACCGGGTGGGGCCACCTGCCCCGGGGGGCCACATGGGCTGTAGGGGGTGCGCCTTGGCCTACATGGGCCAAGGGCACCAGCCCCTAGAGGCCCATGCGCCAAGATATAGGAAAAAGGGGAGAGTCCTAAAGGGGGAAGGCACCTCCGAGGTGCCTTGGGGAGGATGGACTCATCCCCCCCTCTTAGCCGCACCCCTTCCTTGGAGGAAGGGGCAAGGCTGCGCCTCCCCCCTCTCCCCTACCCCTATATATAGTGGAGGGGAGGGAGGGCATCCATACCTGAGCCCTTGGCGCCTCCCTCCCTCCCGTGACACCTCCTCCTCTCCCGTAGGTGCTTGGCGAAGCCCTGCAGGATTGCCACGCTCCTCCATCATCACCACGCCGTTGTGCTGCTGCTGGATGGAGTCTTCCTCAACCTCTCCCTCTCTCCTTGCTGGATCAAGGCGTGGGAGACATCGTCGAGCTGTACGTGTGTTGAACGCGGAGGTGCCGTCCGTTCGGCGCTAGGATCATCGGTGATCTGAATCACGACGAGTACGACTCCATCAACCCCGTTCACTTGAACGCTTCCGCTTAGCGATCTACAAGGGTATGTAGATGCACTCTCCTTTCTACTCGTTGCTGGTCTCTCCATAGATAGATCTTGGTGTTACGTAGGAATTTTTTTGAATTTCTGCTACGTTCCCCAACAGTGGCATCATGAGCTAGGTCTATTGCGTAGATTCTTTGCACGAGTAGAACACAAAGTAGTTGTGGGCGTCGATATTGTTCAATATGCTTGCCGTTACTAGTCTTATCTTGATTCGGCGGCATCGTGGGATGAAGCGGCCCGGACCAACCTTACACGTACGCTTACGTGAAACCGGTTCCACCGACAAACATGCACTAGTTGCATAAGGTGGCTGGCGGGTGTCTGTCTCTCCCACTTTAGTCGGATCGGATTCGATGAAAAGGGTCCTTATGAAGGGTAAATAGCAATTGGCATATCACGTTGTGGTTCATGCGTAGGTAAGAAACGTTCTTGCTAGAAACCCATAGCAGCCACGTAAAACATCCAAACAACAATTAGAGGACGTCTAACTTGTTTTTGCAGGGTATGCTATGTGATGTGATATGGCCAAAGGATGTGATGAATGATATATGTGATGTATGAGATTGATCATGTTCTTGTAATAGGAATCACGACTTGCATGTCGATGAGTATGACAACCGGCAGGAGCCATAGGAGTTGTCTTTATTTATTTGTGACCTGCGTGTCAACTTAAACGTCATGTAATTACTTTACTTTATTGCTAACCGTTAGCCATAGTAGTAGAAGTAATAGTTGGCGAGGCAACTTCATGAAGACACGATGATGAAGATCATGATGATGGAGATCATGATGTCATGCCGGTGACGATGATGATCATGGAGCCCCGAAGATGGAGATCAAAAGGAGCAAAGTGATGATGGCCATATCATGTCACTATTTGATTGCATGTGATGTTTATCATGTTTATACGTCTTATTTGCTTAGAACGACAGTAGTAAATAAGATGATCCCTTACAACAATTTCAAGAAGTGTTCTCCCCTAACTGTGCACCGTTGCGACAGTTCGTGTTTCGAAGCACCACGTGATGATCGGGTGTTAGATTCTAACGTTCACATACAACGGGTGTAAGACAGATTTACACACGCGAAACACTTAGGGTTAACTTGACGAGCCTAGCATGTACAGACATGGCCTCGGAACACGGAGACCGAAAGGTCGAACATGAGTCATATAGAAGATACGATCAACATGAAGATGTTCACCGATGATGACTAGTCCGTCTCACGTGATGATCGGACACGGCCTAGTTTGACTTGGATCATGTAATCACTTAGATGACTAGAGGGATGTCTATCTGAGTGGGAGTTCATAAGATGAACTTAATTATCCTGAACATAGTCAAAAGGTTTTTGCAAATTATGTCGTAGCTCACGCTATAGTTCTACTGTTTAGATATGTTCCTAGAGAAAATATAGTTGAAAGTTGATAGTAGCGATTATGCGGACAGTAGAAAGCTTATGTCCTTAATGCACCGCTCAGTGTGCTGAACCCCAAACGTCGTCTGTGGATGTTGCGAACATCGGACATACACGTTTTGATAACTACGTGATAGTTCAGTTAAACGGTTTAGAGTTGAGGCACCAAAGACGTTTTTGAAACATCGCGAAACATATGAGATGTTTTGAGGGCTGAAATTGGGATTTCAGGCTCGTGCCCATGTCAAGAGGTATAAGACCTCCGATGACTTTCTTAACCTGCAAACTAAGGAGAAAAGCTCAATCGTTGAGCTTGTGCTCAGATTGTCTGAGTACAACAATCATTTGAATCGAGTGGGAGTTGATCTTCCAGATAAGACAGTGATTGTTCTCCAAAGTCATTGCCACCAAGCTGTTAGAGCTTCGTGATGAACTATAACATATCAGGGATAGATATGATGATCCTTGAGGTATTCGCGATGTTTGACACCGCGAAAGTAGAAATCAAGAAGGAGCATCAATTGTTGATGGTTGGTGAAACCACTAGTTTCAAGAAGGGCAAGGGCAAGAAGGGATACTTCATGAAACGGCAAATCAGTTGCTGCTCTAGTGAAGAAACCCAAGGTAAAACCCAAACCCGAGACTAAGTGCTTCTGTAATAAGGGGAACAACCACTAGAGCAAAATTACCCTAGATACTTGGTAGATAAGAAGGCTGGCAAGGTCGATAGAAGTATATTGGATATACATTGTGTTAATGTGTACTTTGCTAGTACTCCTAGTAGCACCAGGGTATTTGATACCGGTTCGGTTGCTAAGTGTTAGTAACTCGAAACAAAAGGCTACAGAATAAACGGAGACTAGCTGAAGGTGAGCTGACGATATGTGTTAGAAGTTTTTCCAAGCTTGATATGATCAAGCATCGCACGCTCCCTCTACCAAAGAGATTGGTGTTAAACCTAAATAATTGTTATTTGGTGTTTGCGTTGAGCGTAGACATGATTGGATTACGTCTATCGCAATACGGTTATTCATTTAAGGAGAATAATGGTTACTCTGTTTATTTGAATAATACCTTCAATGGTCTTACACCTAAAATGAATGGTTTATTAAATCTCGATCGTAGTGATACACATGTTCATGCCAAAAGATAGTAATGATAGTACCACCTACTTGTGGCACTGCCACGTAAGTCATATCGGTATAAAACGCATGAAGAAGCTCCATATTGATGGATCTTTGGGCTCACTCGTTTTTGAAAAGTTTGAGACATGTGAACCATGTCTATTGGTGTATATGCATGAAGAAACTCCATGCAAATGGACCGTTTTGACTCACTTGATTTTGAATCACTTGGGACATGCAAATCATACCACATGGGCAAGATGACTGAAAAGCCTCGTTTTCAGTAAGATGGAACAAGATAGCAACTTGTTGGAAGTAACACATTTTGATGTGTGCAGTCCAATGAGTGCTGAGGCATGCAGTGAATATCGTTATGTTCTTACTTCACAGATGATTCGAGTAGATGTTGAGTACATTTACTTGATGAATCACGAGTCTGAATTATTGAAAGGTTCAAGTAATTTCAGTGTGAAGTTGAAAGATCATCGTGACAAGGGGATAAAATATCTATGATATGATCATAGAGATGAATATCTGAATTACGAGTTTGGCACAGAATTAAGACATTGTGGAAATAGTTTCGCAACTAATACAGCCTGGAACACCATAGTGTGATGGTGTGTCCGAACATCATAACTGCACCCTATTGGATATGATGCATACCATGATGTCTCTTATCAAAGTACCACTATAGTTTATGGGTTAGGCATTAGAGACAACCACATTCACTTTAAGTAGGGCACCACATAATTCCGTTGAGATGACACCGTATGAATTATGGTTTAGAGAAACCTAAGCTGTCATTTCTTGAAAGTTTGGGGCTGCGACGCTTATGTGAAAAGGTTTCAGGTTGATAAGCTCGAACCCAAAGCGGATAAAATGCATCTTCATAGGACACCCAAAACAGTTGGGTATACCTCCTGTCTCAGATTCGAAAGCAATAAGGGATTGTTTCTAGAATCGGGTCCTTTCTCGAGGAAAAGTTTCTCTCGAAAGAATTGAGTGGGAGGATGGTGGAGACTTGATGAGGTTATTGAACCGTCACTTCAACAAGTGTGTAGCAGGGCACAGGAAGTTGTTCCTGTGGCACGTACACCAACTGAAGTGGAAGCTTATGATAGTGATCATGAAACTTCGGATCGAGTCACTACCAAACCTCGTGGGATGACAAGGATGCGTACTACTTCAGAGTGGTACGTAATCCTGTCTTGGAAGTCATGTTGCTAGACAACAATGAACCTACGAGCTATGGAGAAGCGATGGTAGGCCCAAATTCCGACAAATGGTTAGAAACCATAAAATCTGAGATAGGATCCATGTATGAAAACAAAGTGTAGACTTTGGCAGAACAACTCGATGGTCGTAAGGCTGTTGAGTGCAGATGGATTTTGAAAGGAAGACAGACAATGATGGTAAGTGTCACCATTGAGAAAGCTCGACTTGTCGTTAAGATGTTTTTCGACAAGTTCAAGGAGTTGACTACGATGAGACTTTCTCACTCGTAGCGATGCTAAGAGTCTGTTGGAATTATATTAGCAATTACTGCATTATTTATGAAATCTTGCAGATAGGATGTCAAAACATTGTTTCCTCGACGATTTTTGAGGAAAGTTTGTATGTGATACAACCGGAAGGTTTTGTCCATCCTGAAATATGCTAATAAGTATGCAAAGCTCCAGCAATCCTTCTGAGGACTGGAGTGAGCATCTCGGAGTTGGAATGTATGCTTTGATGATGATCAAAGATTTTGAGTGTATACAAAGTTTATGAGAAACTTGTATTTCCAAAGAAGTGAGTGGGAGCACTATAGAATTTCTGATGAGTATATGTTGTTGACATATTAATGGTCGGAAATGACGTAGAATTTCTGGAAAGCATAAAGGGTTATTTGGAAAGTATTTTTCAATGGAAAAGCCTGGATTAAGCTGCTTGAGCATTGAGCATCAAGATCTATAAGGATAGATTAAAACGCTTAATGGTACTTTCAAATGAGCACATACCTTGACATGATCTTGAAGGTGTTCAAGATGGATCAGTCAAAGAAGGAGTTCTTGCCTGAGTTGTAAGGTATGAAGTTAAGACTTAAAGCTCGACCATGGCAGAATAGAGAGAAAGGACTAAGGTCGTCCCCTATGCATAAGATGTAGGCTCTACAGTATGCTATGCTGTATACCGCACCTGAAGTGTGCCTTGCCATGAGTCAGTCAAGGGGTACAAGAGTGATCCAAGACTGCATCACAGGACAGCGGTCAAAGTTATCCTTAGTAACTAGTGGACTAAGGAATTTTCTCGATTATGGAGGTGGTAAAGGGGTTCGTCGTAAAGGGTTACGTCGATGCAAGCTTAACACCTATCTGGATAGCTCTGAGTAGAGATACCGGATACGTATAATGGAGAAACAATTTAGAATAGCTCCAAGTAGAACAATTATTTGGAATAGCTCCAAATAGAACGTGGTAGCTGCATCTAGGAGATGACATAGAGATTTGTAAAGCACACACGGATCTGAAAGGTTCAGACCCGTTGACTATAACCTCTCTCACAAGCATAACATGATCAAACCCAGAACTCATCGAGTGTTAATCACATGGTAAATGTGAACTAGATTATTGACTCTAGTAAACTCTTGGGTGTTAGTCACATGGGGATGTGACCTTGAGTGTTAATCACATATCGATGTGAACTAGATTATTGACTCTAGTGCAAGTGGGAGACTGTTGGAAATATGCCCTAGAGGCAATAATAAATTGATTATTATTATATTTCCTTGTTCATGATAATCGTTTATTATCCATGCTAGAATTGTATTGATAGGAAACTCAGATACATGTGTGGATACATAGACAACACCATGTCCCTAGTAAGCCTCTAGTTGACTAGCTCGTTAATCAATAGATGGTTACGGTTTCCTGACCATGGACATTGGATGTCGTTGATAACGGGATCACATCATTAGGAGAATGATGTGATGGACAAGACCCAATCCTAAGCCTAGCACAAGATCATGTAGTTCGTATGCTAAAGCTTTTCTAATGTCAAGTATCATTTCCTTAGACCATGAGATTGTGCAACTCCCGGATACCGTAGGAGTGCTTTGGGTGTGCCAAACGTCACAACGTAACTGGGTGGCTATAAAGGTACACTACGGGTATCTATGAAAGTGTCTGTTGGGTTGGCATGAATCGAGATTGGGATTTGTCACTCCGTGTAAATGGAGAGGTATCTCTGGGCCCACTCGGTAGGACATCATCATAATGTGCACAATGTGACCAAGGGGTTGATCACGGGATGATGTGT
This sequence comes from Triticum aestivum, assembly GCF_018294505.1. Lineage (NCBI taxonomy): Eukaryota > Viridiplantae > Streptophyta > Magnoliopsida > Poales > Poaceae > Triticum > Triticum aestivum. The sequence continues at coordinate 622,120,844 of NC_057800.1, forward strand.
TACGGAACGAGTAAAGAGACTTTCCGGTAACGAGATTGAACAAGGTATCGGTATACCGACGATCGAATCTCGGGCAAGTACCATACCGCTAGACAAAGGGAATTGTATACGGGATTGATTGAGTCCTTGACATCGTGGTTCATCCGATGAGATCATCGTGGAACATGTGGGAGCCAACATGGGTATCCAGATCCCGCTGTTGGTTATTGACCGGAGAACATCTCGGTCATGACTACATGTCTCCCGAACCCGTAGGGTCTACACACTTAAGGTTCGATGACGCTAGGGTTATAAAGGAAGTTTGTATGTGGTTACCGAATGTTGTTCGGAGTCCCGGATGAGATCCCGGACGTCACGAGGAGTTCCAGAATGGTCCGGAGGTAAAGATTTATATATAGGAAGTCCTGTTTCGGCCATCGGGACAAGTTTCGGGGTCATCGGTATTGTACCGGGACCACCGGAAGGGTCCCGGGGCCCACCGGGTGGGGCCACCTGCCCCGGGGGGCCACATGGGCTGTAGGGGGTGCGCCTTGGCCTACATGGGCCAAGGGCACCAGCCCCTAGAGGCCCATGCGCCAAGATATAGGAAAAAGGGGAGAGTCCTAAAGGGGGAAGGCACCTCCGAGGTGCCTTGGGGAGGATGGACTCCTCCCCCCCTCTTAGCCGCACCCCTTCCTTGGAGGAAGGGGCAAGGCTGCGCCTCCCCCCTCTCCCCTGCCCCTATATATAGTGGAGGGGAGGGAGGGCATCCATACCTGAGCCCTTGGCGCCTCCCTCCCTCCCGTGACACCTCCTCCTCTCCCGTAGGTGCTTGGCGAAGCCCTGCAGGATTGCCACGCTCCTCCATCATCACCACGCCGTTGTGCTGCTGCTGGATGGAGTCTTCCTCAACCTCTCCCTCTCTCCTTGCTGGATCAAGGCGTGGGAGACATCGTCGAGCTGTACGTGTGTTGAACGCGGAGGTGCCGTCCGTTCGGCACTAGGATCATCGGTGATCTGAATCACGACGAGTACGACTCCATCAACCCCGTTCACTTGAACGCTTCCGCTTAGCGATCTACAAGGGTATGTAGATGCACTCTCCTTTCTACTCGTTGCTGGTCTCTCCATAGATAGATCTTGGTGTTACGTAGGAAATTTTTTGAATTTCTGCTACGTTCCCCAACAGTGAGATGGAGTAGTTTTCAATGGTGAACATCACTGTGTTGATCATATCTACTATATGATTCACGCTCGACCTTTCGGTCTCCAGTGTTCCGAGGCCATGTCTGCATATGCTAGGCTCGTCAAGTTCAACCTGAGTATTCCGCGTGTGCAAAACTGGCTTGCACCGGTTGTATGTGAATGTAGAGCTTATCACACCCGATCATCACGTGGTGTCTCGGCACGATGAACTGTAGCAACGGTGCATACTCAGGAAGAACACTTATACCTTGAAATTTAGTGAGAGGTCATCTTATAATGCTACCGCCGAACTAAGCAAAATAAGATGCATAAATGATAAACATCACACGCAATCAATATAAGTGATATGATATGGCCATCATCATCTTGTGCCTTTGATCTCCATCTCCAAAGCACCTTTATGATCACCATCATCACCGGCTTGACACCTTGATCTCCATCAAAGCATCGTTGTCGTCCCGCCAACTATTGCTTCTATGACTATCGCTACCGCTTAGTGATAAAGTAAAGCAATTACATGGCGATTGCATTTCATACAATAAAGCGACAACAATATGGCTCCTGCCAGTTGCCGATAACTACATTACAAAACATGATCATCTCATACAATAAAATTTAGCATCATGTCTTGACCATATCACATCACAACATGCCCTGCAAAAACAAGTTGGACGTCCCCTACTTTGTTGTTGCAAGTTTTACGTGGCTGCTACGGGCTGAGCAAGAACCGTTCTTACCTATGCATCAAAAACCACAACACGGTATAGTGATTGCTTTTTGATCTTCAGAAAGAACCCTGTCCATTAAATCCGATTCACCTAAAGCTGGAGAAACAAACACCCACTAGCCACCTGTGTGCGAAGCACGTCGGTAGAACCAGTCTCGCGTAAGCGTACGTGTAATGTCGGTCTGGGCCGCTTCATCCAACAATGCCGCTGAATCAACAATCAACTAGTGACGGCAAGCAATATGTATATACCCACACCCACAACTCCTTTGTGTTCTACTCGTGCATATAACATCTACGCATAAACCTGGCTCGGATGCCACTGTTGGTGAACGCAGTAATTTCAAAACAAAATCCTACGCACACGCAAGATCATGGTGATGCATAGCAACAAGAGGGGAGAGTATCGTCTACGTCCCCTCATAGACCGTAAGTGGAAGCATTATGACAACGCAGTTGATGTAGTCTACATCTTCACGATCGACCAATCTAGCACCGAAGGTACGGCACCTCCACGATCTGCACACGTTCGGCTCGGTGACGTCCCACGAACTCACGATCCAGTAGAGCTTCGAGGCAGAGCTTCATCAGCACGACGGCGTGATGACGGTGATGATGTTGCTACCAGAACAGGGCTTCGCCTAAGCACCGCTATGATATTACCGAGGTGGGTTATGGTGGAGGGGGGCACCGCACACTGCTAAAGATCAATGATCAACTTGTGTGTCTATGGGATGCCCCCTCCCCGTATATAAAGGAGTGGAGGAGGGGAGGGCCGGCCCTCTCTATGGCGCGCCCTAGGGGAGTCCTACTCCCACCGGGAGTAGGATTCCCCCCTTCCATGTAGTAGGAGTAGGAGAGAAGGAAGGGGAGGAGAGGAGAAAGGAAAGGGGGGAGGCAGCCCCCTCCCAATTCAGATTGGGCTAGGGGGCGTGCCTCCCACCTTTTCCTTCCCTCTCCTCTTTTCCACTAAGGCCCAATAGGGCCCATATACTCCTCGGGGGGTTCCGGTAACCTCCCGTTACTCCGGAAAATGCCTGAACTCATCCGAAACCATTCCGATGTCCAAACATAGGCTTCCAATATATCGATCTTTATGTCTCGACCATTTCGAGACTCTTCGTCATGTCCGTGATCAAATCCGGGACTCCGAACTACCTTCGGTACATCAAAACACATAAACTCGTAATATCGATCGTCACCGAACGTTAAGCGTGCGGTCCCTACGGGTTCGAGAACTATGTAGACATGACCGAGACATGTCTCCGGTCAATAATCGATAGCGGAACCTGGATGCTAATATTGGCTCCTACATATTCTACGAAGATCTTTATCGGTCAAACCGCATAACGGTATACGTTGTTCCCTTTGTCATCGGTATGTTACTTGCCCGAGATTCAATCGTCGGTATCTCAATACCTAGTTCAATCTCATTACCGGCAAGTCTCTTTACTCGTTCCGTAATGCTACATCCCGTAACTAACTCATTAGCTACATTGCTTGCAAGGCTTATTGTGATGTACATTACCGAGAGGGCCCAGAGATACCTCTCCGACAATCGGAGTGACAAATCCTAATCTTGATCCATGCCAACTCAACAAACACCATCAGAGACACCTGTAGAGAACCTCTATAATCACCCAGTTATGTTGTGATGTTTGGTAGCACACAAAGTGTTCCTCCGGTATTCGGAAGTTGCATGATCTCATAGTAATAGGAACATGCATAGTTATGGAGAAAGCAATAGCAACAAACTAAACGGTCATCCTACTGAGCTAACGGATGGGTCAAGTCAATCACATCATTCTCTAATGATGTGATCCCATTAATCAAATGACAACTCATGTCTATGGTTAGGAAACATAACCATCATTGATTCAACGAGCTAGTCAAGTAGAGGCAAACTAGTGACACTCTGTTTGTCAATGTATTCACACATGTACTAAGTTTCCGGTTAATACTACTCTAGCATGAATAATAAACATTTATCATAATATAAGGAAATATAAATAACAACTTTATTATTGCCTCTAGGGCATATTTCCTTCACACCCACCATCTGTTATTTTTCTCAAGAGAAGCCACTAGTGAAACCTACGGCCCCGGGGTCTCTTTCTCATATTATTTGCCTTTGAGATCTACTTTTATTTGCTTTTATTTTCAGATCTATCAAAACCAAAAACCCACAAATACTTTGCTGCAATTTATTCTTATTTATTTGTTTGGCGTTCGATCTATCAATCTACTACAAATTTACCTCACGTCTGTTTTCCTAGCTTGAGGCGCTGTACCCCGGAAGGGATTGACAACCCCTTTAACACGTCGGGTTGTGAGAAGTTGTTATTTGTGTGCAGGTATTGTTTACGTTGTGTTGCTTGGTTCTCCTACTGGTTCGATAACCTTGGTTTCATATCTGAGGGAAATACCTACCGCCGCTGTGCTGCATCATCCCTTCCTCTTTGGGGAAATACCAACGTAGATTCAAGCGACATCAAAAGGAATTTTTTGGCACCGTTGCCGGGGAGGATCTTCAACATATACCAGGTTCCTAATCACAAACCTCATATCCTCGCATTTTACATTATTTTCCATTTGCCTCTCATTTTCCTCTCCCCCACTTCACAAAAAATTGCCGTTTTATTCGCCCCTCTTTTTCGCTTGCCGCTTTCTTGCCAGATCTATTTTTGAGTGCAACTTATTGTGTGGTCATCATGACTCACGAGAACACCAAATTATGTGACTTCTCAAATACCAACAACAATGATTTTATCGGCACTCCACTTGCTCCTCCTGCCACTAGTGTGGAGACTTGTGATATTAATACTGCTTTGCTGAATCTTGTTATGAAAGACCAATTTTCATGTACTCCTGCCGCGTCCATCTTAATACCTTCTTGGAATTATGTGATATGCAAAATAAAAAAGATGTGGACAATGATGTGGTCAAGATGAAACTATTTCCGTTTTCTTTGCGTGATTCTGCAAAAATTTGGTTCTCTTCTTTGCCTCGCAATAGTACCGATTCTTGCAATAAGTGCAAAGATGCTTTTATCACTAAGTATTTTCTGCCCACAAAAATTATTTCCCTTAGAACCCAGATCACGAATTTCAAGCAACTTGAACATGAGCATGTTGCACAATCTTGAGAAAGGATGAAAATGATGCTAAGGAATTGCCCAACTCATTGGTTAAATCTTTGGATGATCATACAAAAAAATTTATGCGGGGTTGAATTTTGTTTCTCGTAATCTCTTAGATTCCGCCGTGGGTGGTACTTCTATGGAAATTACTTTGGATGAAGCCACCAAATTGCTTGATAACATTATGGCAAATTATTCACAATGGCATACCGAAAGGGCTCCTACTAGTAAAGAAGTTAATTCGGTTGAAGAAATTTCTTCTTTGAGTGAAAAAGTTGACGCTCTTGTGAAATTGGTTGCTAGTAGAAGTGCTCCTGTTGATATTAATGATATGCCTTTGCCTACTTTGATTGAGCAAAATAGTGATGCCATAGATGTGAATTTTATTTCTCGAAATAATTTCAACAACAATGCTTATAGAGGTAATTTTAATCCTAGGCCTTTTCCTAGTAATCCCTCTAATAATTATGGTAATTCCTATGGAAATCAATCTTATAATAATAATAGTAACACCTCTAATCTTGAGAATAATATTAAAGAATTTATCAATACGCAAAAAGTTTTCAACACTTCCATAGAAGAAAAGTTGAGTAAGATTGATGATTTGTCTAGAAGTGTTGATAGAATTGCTCATGATGTGGAAAAATCTCAAGATGAAAATTTTTGTGCCTAAAGTAGATGAATCAATTAAAGATCTTTATGTTTCTACGGATGAAAGTAATAAAAGAATCGCTATGCTTAGAGCTAAAAGAGAATTTTTAGAAAAAACTTTTTCTAGTGATTTCTTTCGCAAAAGTGATGAAGATCTTAAAATTATTGGTGTTTCTTCTATTATTGGTGTTTCTTCTATAATAGTAAAGTTAATATTGATGAAAAAGAGACTGGAGAAGAGTCAACTTTAGGTAGAAGGCGTCCCAATGATTCGGAGGGTGAAAATCTTGTTGAGAAAATTGATAAAAGTGGGTTTGAAGAGGTCAAAACTTTAGCTAGTGATGTACCCACTCTTTTGGATTACAAAGACTTTAATTATTATAGTTGCTCTTTGATTGATTTTATTTCTTTGTTGCAATCCATGATAAATTCACCCCATGCTTATGAATAAAATAAAGCTTTTAATAAACATATTGTTGATGCTATGATGAAAGCTTTTGAAGAAAAGTTGGAATTAGAAGTTTCAATTCCTAGAAAATTGCATGATGAGTGGGAACCTACTATCAAAGTAAAGATTAAAAATTATGAGTGTTTTGCTTTATGTTACTTGGGTGCTAGTGTTTCTACTATTCCGAAATCTTTATGTGATGTGCTTGGTCTTATCGATCTTGAATCGTGTTCTTTGAATTTGCACTTGGCGGATTCTACTATTAAAAACCCTATGGAAAGAATTAATGATGTTATTATTCTTGAAAATAGGAATTATGTGCCCATAGATTTTATTGTTCTTGATATTGATTGCAATCCGTCTGGTCCAATTATTCTTGGTAGACCGTTTTTACGCACTATTAGTGTTGTGATTGATATAACAGAAGACAATATTAAGTTCCAATTTCCTTTGAGGAAGGGTATAGAACACTTTCCTAGAACAAGAATTAGGCCACCATATGAATCAATCATGAGGGCATCTTATGGATCTCGAACCAAAGATGACAAAACTTAGATCCTTTCTTTATGCCTAGCTAAGCGTGTAAAACTATAGCGCTTGTTGGGAGGCAACCCAATGAATAAAATTTATTTTTGCTTTGTGCTTCCTGTTTTTGTGTGTTAGCACAATTATGCTACTGTTATGATTGTGTTTTTATGTTAGTTAGTGTTTGTGCCAAGTAAAACCTTTAGGATCTTCTTGGGTGATAGTTGTTTGATCTTGCTGAAAAAACAGAATCTTTTATGCTCACGAAATTAATTTTAAATTTTTACCGGAGAGCGATAAAATACCCATTCCACTTGAAGTAGATCAATATACAAATTGCTTAGGTCTTCCTAATTTTTCAGAATCTTTGGAGTTACAGAAGTATTCGAAATAGTCAGATTGCTACAGACTGTTCTGTTTTGACAGATTCTGTTTTCTTTGTGTTGTGTACTTATTTTGATGGCTCTATGGTTTTCTTTGATGAGTTTTTGCCATAGAAAAATTTGAATACAGTATATATAATGCAAAAAAGACAATATGAATTGGTTTTATACAACACTTATAGTAGTGATTTATTATTCTTATACTAACGGATCTCACGAAGGTTTTGTTGAGTTTTGTGTGATTGAAGTTTTCAAGTTTTGGGTTATCTTATGATGGATGAAGGAATAAGGAGTAGAAGAGCCTAAGATTGGGGATGCCCCAGCATCCCAAGCTATTATCCAAAAATGAGCAACCAACTATGCTTGGGGATGCCCCCAAGTGGCATCCCCTCTTTCTTCTAACGACCATCAGTATTTTACTCGAAACTATATTTTTATTCGTCACATACTATGTGTTTTGCTTGGACCGTCTTGTATGATATGAGTCTTTGCTTGTTTTTATTTTGTGTTTTTAGTCTTGATCCCTTGCTAGACACACCTATTTGAAAGAGCCAAAATCATGCCATGACTTGTTAGAATTGCTCTCTATGCTTCACTTAAATTTCTATGAGCTAGGGACTTGCTCTGGTGCTTCACTTACATTTTTTAGCACGGTGTGCTTAGTATTTTTGAAGAAATGCTCTCTTGCTTCACTTAAATTAATTTGAGAGAAATAAATATTATGCTCATGATCTTCACTTATATTTGTTTGAGCTTGTCAAAAGCAACATATGAAAATTAGTCCCAAAGTGATAGATATACAAGAAGGATATAATAAAAACTTTCATGAAGATCATTGGACAAAATAAACTTGATTCTTAGTAATAATTCTGAGATATGATGATGTGATATGTGAGTCATCTTGATGAGTAATTATGCTTTAGTAAGAATATTGGTGTTAAGGTTTGTGATTCCCTATGCAAGCACGAAAGTCAATAGTTATGCAATGAAATTATATCCTACTTATGGTGCATTATCCGGTGTTAGTTATGCTTAATGCTTGCTTATGAGATTATTCGTTTCTTAGTTGGCCGCTTCCCAATATTTTGCTAACCTTCATTTTGCACTAAGTAGGATCACTACTTGTGCATCCAAAAACCTTTAAACCAGTTTTGCCACATGAGTCCACTATATCTACCTATATGTGGCATTCATTTGTCGTTCTAAGCAAATTTGCATGTGCCATCTCTAATTTTCAAAAATAAACTTCTTTTTCTGTGTGTTTGTTTCGCTCGTGGAGCGGTGAGGGGTGGCTAATATTTTCCATGCTAGATGTGTTATTCTCAGGATGAGTGTTTATTCACTTGTCATTGCATGAGAGTAAGGCAAAGGTATGAGGGATGCCCAGTCCCGAAATGAAAAAATGAATTTACTTTATGTTGTCAAATAATAAATTTCTTGGAAAGTGTTGGTATGGAGAGCAACTGTGGATACGGCTAGCCATGGAAAGTGAAAGTATGGTGGAAAAAGGAATAAACTTTATTTTCTATTTGGGAACTGCATATGATATATCTAAGCATGGAAAGTATTGGGAACTCTAAGTCGTTTTCGTTGGTGGGATGGATACACCTCCCAAAATGTTTTTATCTCTAAGTTTTTCGCTTTGAGCTCTGGCACCTCTACAAATCCCTACTTCCCTCTGCGAAGGGCCTTTCTTTTACTTTATGCAATTTTTCTTTTTAATTTGAGTATCCACCTTCTCTTATAAAAGCACCAACTAGGAGGCAATATGATCATACTTGAGTATTGGACATAGCTAATATGCAAGTGTGTTTCATGAATGGATCAATGGTTAAGCATGATGGGCTAGGGATAGCTTATTTTAGCATTGATATTTTGAAATACATGGTTGCTTGTTGATATGCTTGAGTATTTAAATTATCATGTCAAAACTAGACTATTGCTTTGAACAATATAAAAATCCAAATGTCCATGCTATAAAGAAAGAAATATGATATGACATGTTAGGCAGCATTCCACATCAAAAAATCTATTTTTATCACTTCCCTACTCGAGGACGAGTAGGAGTTAAGCTTGGGGATGCTGATATGTCTCCAACGTATCTATATTTTTGATTGTTCCATGCTGTTATATTATCAATCTTGGATGTTTTATAATCATTTTATAGTGATTTTATATCATTTTTTGGTACTAACCTATTGACATAGTGCCAAGTGCCAACTGTTGTTTTTTCCATGTTTTTTACATCGCAGAAAATCAATATCAAATGGAGTCCAAATGCCACGAAACTTTACAGAGAATTTTTATGGGACAAAAGGAAAACAATGGGCCATGGCTGCGCCTGGTGAGGGAGTCCTAGACTAAGGGGTCCTCGGGCGTCCGACCTGTTATCTATGGGCCGGACTGATGGGCTGTGAAGATATGAAGACTGAAGACTGTACCCGTGTCCGGATAAGACTCTCCTTGGCGTGGAAGGCAAGCTTGGTGAAAAACAATGAAGATTCCATCTTATGTAACTGACTCTATGTAACCCTAGATCCCCCCGGTGTCTATATAAACCGGAGGGTGAGGTCCGGAAAGGATATACTCAATACCTTAGTCATACAGGCTAGACTTCTAGAGTTTAGCCATTACGATCTCGTGGTAGATCAACTCTTGTAATACTCATATTCATCAATATCAATCAAGCAGGACGTGGGGTATTACCTCCATCAAGAGGGCCCGAACCTGGGTAAAACTTCGTGTCCCCTGTCACCTATTACCATCAACCTTAGACGCACAGTTCGGGACCCTACCCGAGATCCGCCGGTTTTGACACCGACACCTGGGGGGTGCCCCGAGGGAGGCACAACCCACCAGGGCGCGCCAGGAGGCCCAGGCGCGCCCTGGTGGGTTGTGCCCACCTCGGGTGCCCTCTGACTGCCTCTTTGCTCTATAAATACCCCAATATTTCCAGAACCCTAGGCGAGTCGACAAAATATTCATCCAGCCGCCGCAGAGTCTAGAACAACTAGATCCAACCTAGACACCATCTCGGATGGGGTTCACCACCTCCATTGGTGCCTCTCTGATGATGCGTGAGTAGTTCTTTGTAGACCTTCAGGTCCGTAGTTAGTAGCTAGATGGCTTCATCTCTCTCTCTTGATTATCAATACAATGGTCTCTTGGAGATCCATATGATGTAACTCTTTTTGCGGTGTGTTTGTTGGATCGATGAACTTTGAGTTTATGGTCAGATCTATCTTTTTATATCCATGAAAGTATTTTAGTTTCTTTGATCTTTTTTATGCATGATCTCTTATAGCCTCGTATTTCTTCTCCGATATTTGGGTTTTGTTTGGCCAACTTGATCTATTTATCTTGCAATGGGAAGAGGTGCTTTGTAGTGGGTTCGATCTTACGGTGCTCTTGTCTACATCATGTCATCGTTCTTATTGCATTACCCCATTTATCCATGAACTTAATACACTAGATGCATGCTGGATAGCGGTCGATGTGTGGAGTAATAGTAGTAGATGCAGGTAGGAGTCGGTCTACTAATCTTGGACGTGATGCCTATATATGATCATTGCCTGGATATCGTCATGAGTATTTGAAGTTCTATCAATTGCCCAACAGTAATTTGTTCACCCACCGTTTGCTATTTTTCTCGAGAGAAGCCACTAGTGAAACCTACGGCCCCCGGGTCTCTTTCTCATATTATTTGCCTTTGCGATCTATTTTTATTTACATTTATTTTCAGATATATAAACAAAAAACCCAAAAATACTTTGCTGCAATTTATTCTTATTTATTTGTTTGGCGTTCGATCTATCAATCTACTACAAATTTACCTCAGGTCCGTTTGCCCATCTTGAGGCGTCGTACCCCGAAAAGGATTGACAAGCCCTTTAACACGTGGGTTGTGAGAAGTTGTTATTTGTGTGGAGGTGTTGTTTACGTTGTGTTGCTTGGTTCTTCTACTGGTTCGATAACCTTGGTTTCATATCTGAGGGAAATACCTACCGTCGTTGTGCTGCATCATCCCTTCCTCTTTGGGGAAATACCGACGTAGCTTCAAGCGACATCACATGTCACTGTCCCTAATTGTACCGTCCGAACACACCTTGCGCTCGGCTGGCGGCGCGACAATAGGAGTCCTAGTAGTACTCTTCGGCCCTGCACCAGGTCGAGGGGAAGCGACCCGGTGGCTAGAGTCTTCTTTTCTCTTGCCATCACGCCGAGTTGTCTGCCGCTTTGGCCGGCGCTGACTGTCCCTTTTGTTGGTCAACACGGGCAAGGTTGTATTGTCGTCACGGTGGAGCGATTGCTGGTGACTGTCGTCGACATTGCATTGTCGTTGTTATTTCTTCTCTTGTCGTCGCCGTTTTTGCGGTGGCGCCACCGAGTTCGTGGTCGTCGGTGTGTCTCCATCGCCGATGATGGGGCCAAGGGTGCGGTCGGGGGCAACATTTTCATTCTGCCGGTCATTGAGGAAGGGGATGGCTGGCGGTGAGGATAGGGCCGGCGGTAACGGGGTGGGTGGGAAGAGAAGCTAGACTATGTGCGAGCGGGAGACAATGTGTATTTTTGGTCACACGCCCGCGGCTGGACTAAACGTGAGCGACTAGGAAAGTTTTAGGAGAAAACACATATTCACAAAAAAATTGGTTTTAGAAGATATGCTAGATAGGCCTTTTTTTCCTTAAACTGTACTTTTGTTCAAAATTTGATTGTTAGGGATCTACTAGAAATATTCTAATAGCGTATTTTTACCTTCGAGTTAAACCTCACCTTTGGCTACCAGACGGGAGCAGAGGTGCGAGATGTTGCTATGGTAATCAGTGGCCCCTGGCCATACCTAGCCATCTATCAGGCCGGGCCTACCAAAGCCCGAGGTAGAAAACCTAGGCCCGAGCCCGGGCCGGTCCGACCATCAGGCCTGGTTTTGGGGTCCAAGCCCGTCCCAAAAGTGATAAAGCCCGTCGGGCCTTGGGCCAGGCCCCTTCAGTAAATCGTGAGAATGGTGGGCTCGGGCCCTGCCCAGCCTTCAGGCTCAAAATCTAGGCCCGGGTGCAGCATCAGGTCAGGCTGGGTCGGGTCGGGCCGGGCTGCCC